>NW_016844773.1:0-1178 GCF_001698545.2 Rhinopithecus bieti | reverse complement strand
TGAAGGACTGACTAATCAATAGTGAGATTAGGCCGGGCGCAGTGGCTCACTCCTGTTATCCCAGCACTTTGGGAGGCTGAGGTGGGCGGATCACCTGAGCTCAGGAGTTCGGGACCAGCCTGGCCAACATGGTGAAACCCTGTCTCTATTAAAAATAAAAAATTAGCTGGGCTTGGTGGCATGCGCCTGTAATCCCAACTACTCGGGAAGCTGAGGCAGGAGAATCGCTTGAACCCGGGAGGCAGAAGTTGCAGTGAGCCAAGATAATGCCACTGCACTCCAGCCTGGGCGACAGAGTGAGACTCCGTCTCAAAAAAAAAAAAAAAAAAAAAAGTTAGATTACAGCAAGGAATCTAATGAGGGATTTGGCCGTATGAAGGCCACAGGTGACCTAAGACCAGAGCAGATTCAAGAAAGGTTGTTGATGAATGACCTGTCCCAGGCTGTGGGCCCAGATGATGAAAGAGAAAGTTTTGTGAAACTGGCCACAGATGTTCCCTTCCTGTAAGAGAGCTCAGGATCTTCCCAGAGAGACGTCTACCCTGCCAGAGGCTTCCTTTTTCCCTGCTGCTTCCCGCAGGTATGGGTGTCACTGCCCTGGGGTCTGATATAAAGCCCTTTCAAAACTCACTGCTCCCTTCCCAGCCCACTGAGAACAGGTCTCACCCTGCCTGGGATGCAGCCTTAGATATATGTACTTCCTTTTTGGCAATCTCATACTTTTCCTTCATCCTGTGATGTCATGAAGTCAAACCAGGCAGTTTAGCACCAAGGAGAGAGAAACAGGGAGTCTGGTTCATGGATGCCAACAAATGATTCACACCAAAGCAGGATTTTCTATTATGAAATTAGGCATGTACTTACTTGAGAACCTCAAGAAAATGAGGACTACCCTCCTGCCCCCCTTTTCCCCTGCCCCACACACATAGATGGCCCTCTGTGGTCTCCCTATTCATCCCTCTACTTACACTTTTTTTTTTTTTTTTTTTTGGAATCAGAGTCTTGCTCTGTCACCCAGGCTGGAGTGCAGTGGTATGATCTCGGCTCACTGCAACCGCTGCCTCCCGGGTTCAAGTGATTCTCCTGCCTCAGCCTCCTTAGTAGCTGGAACTATAGGTGCCTGCCACCATGCCTAGCTAATTTTGTATTTTAGTAGAGATGGGTTTTCGCCATGTTGA
>NW_016844772.1:0-991 GCF_001698545.2 Rhinopithecus bieti | reverse complement strand
AAGAAGAAGATTTGGGGACAGTTAATATGTCAATTTATTCCTAAAAGAAACTACTCATCAATTTGGTAGCCATCACGTTACAAATTAACTCCAAAGCCAATTTTTAATAAGTGATTTAATCTACTTTTGGCATTTGAAATGTGGGGCTTATCTTCATACAAACATGTACACTTAGTGATTGGAGACAATTGGTATTATAAGTACCCTATGACACAACCTTCCAAAGATGAGGCTACAGTAGAAGACCAAGGATTAGCAAAATTTATATTCAATGTGCAAACATTTAATAGCAAATTGGCACTAAAGAGTCAAACAATGGGTGCTGGTAAACAAGAGGAACTTACTCTCTGAAATTAACTTAGAAAACATATATTAAGTATAAGAAAGTAGCTTCCCACATACACAATATAGAACAAACATTTTATTAATCAATTTAACCATTGTTTTCTCATTTCCTCACTGTCTTATTTGTTGTTTTTATGACAGTGATAGATGCTTATGTGGACTTCAAAAAATCATACCACTTTTCTTTCTACCACTGAATTTTCCATGTTGATTCAGTTCATCAATAATATAATCTTATGGTTTAAAGATAGATTTTTAAAATGTGATTTTCACTGCATATTATTTCTTCAAAGAATGTTGTGTATCATATATCATCATATTTGTTTATCCAGTTCTAAAAATAATTTTAACTCACATTTATGTCTGTGATTATAATGCTCATTTCTTGAACTTTTACATTACAGCCTTTCAGTTCTTTCATTTTTCACATGCTCACTTTACTGGTGTATGTATTTATGTATTGAGTTCAAGTAGGTGACTTGAATTACTTGAGTCCCTCAAGTATGTATATATTTATCTGACTTTCCTTAAAAAATGACATTATGGCTGAATGTACGTTCTTGACACCTCTATAATCTTTTCAAAAATATTGTGAATGGTATTCAACTGTCTTATGTCATTTAGTATTGTTTGAGTAAGTGTATAA
>NW_016844771.1:0-272 GCF_001698545.2 Rhinopithecus bieti | reverse complement strand
TTCCTTCCTTCCTTCCTTCCTTCCTTCCTTCCCTTCCTTCCTTCCTTCCTTCCTTCCTTCCTTCCTTCCTTCCTTCCTTCCTTCATTCTCCCCTTCCTTCCTTCCTTCCTTCCTTCTCCCCTTCCTTCCTTCCTTCCTTCCTTCCTTCCTTCCTTCCTTCCTTCCTTCCTTCCTTCCTTCCTTCATTCTCCCCTTCCTTCCTTCCTTCCTTCCTTCATTCTCCCCTTCCTTCCTTCCTTCCTTCCTTCCTTCTTTCCTTCCTTCCTTCCTTC
>NW_016844770.1:0-992 GCF_001698545.2 Rhinopithecus bieti | reverse complement strand
CGCCCACCTTGGCCTCCCAAAGTGGTAGGATTACAGGCATGAGCCACCGCACCCAGCCTCTTTTCTTTTATACACAGAGATAGGGTCTCACTTTGCCCAGGTTGAAGTGCAGTGGCATGATCATAGCTCACTGTAGCCTCAAACTCCTGAGCTTCAGCTGTCCTCCTATTTCAGCCTCACAAGTAGCTAGAATTGCAGGCATGCACCACCACAAACAACTTGTATTATTTCTTTTTTTCAGAAAAAGAAAAAAAAAAACTGTTTTGTTTTTCTAGAGATGGAATCTTGCTATGTTGCCCAAGCTGGTCTTGAACTCCTGGGCTCAAGTGGTTCTCCCACTTTAGCCTCCTTGGCTTAATAATTTTTTGTATTACTTTTGTTTTTTTTTTTAAATTATTAAGATTTGCTTTATGGCCTCACATATGGTACATCCTGGAGAATGTTCCATATGCACTTGAGAAGAATGTATTCTCTGTTCTCATTGAGCAGAGTGTCTCTTGATGTCTATTAGGTCCAGTTGTCTCATAGTATGTTCAAGTATTCTATTTCCTTGTTGATGTTTTGCCTAATTGTTCCATTTATTACTGAAAATAAAGTGTTGAAGCCCTCAACTATTACTGCTGAGTTGTCTATTTAAACCTTTCTATCAGTTTTTGCTTTATGTATTTTGGTATCGTTCTGTTAGGTGCATGCATGTTTATAATCATTATATTGTCCTGGTGTATTGATCCTTCTATCATAATAAAATGCCCCTCTTTATTTTTAATAACTTATTTTAAATATTATTTTTTCTGATACAGTATAGCCACTCCAGCTTTCTTGTGCTTGCTGTTTATGTGGTATTAGTTTTTCTATCATTTTAATTTTAACCTATTTGTATCTTTGAATAAAAAGTGTTTCTTCTGGGCCAGGAATGGTGGCTTACACCTGTCATCCCAGCACTTTGGGAGGCCAGGATGGCAGGATCACTTGAGGCCAGGAGTTCGAGACCT
>NW_016844769.1:0-992 GCF_001698545.2 Rhinopithecus bieti | reverse complement strand
CTCATGGCAACAACTGGTAGTTGGCACTGGCCAGGCTTTCAGATGAGGAGCCTAGGTTCAGAGAGGTTAAGTACTTTGCCCAAAGTCACACGGCTAGTAAATATGAGAGCTATGATTCACTCATTATTAACAAGCTTCATCTAGGGCTGGGATTACAAGCGTGAGCCACCGCACTTGGCCCCAAATAGCTTTTCTAAGCAACAATGCCACATCCTCTGTTCACCCACCCAGTCCCATGAACCTCCCACTCCGCAGCCTGATCTTGTCTCCTCTGCTTTCCCAGCAGCAGATTTTTGGACCTAGTCTTCCATTTCCATTGTAGCTCCATGTGCTATAAGTAGTTTCTCATTTAATCCTCATGGCAACAACTTGGTAGTTGGCACTGGCCAGGCTTTCAGATGAGGAGCCTAGGTTCAGAGAGGTTAAGTACTTTGCCCAAAGTCACACGGCTAGTAAATATGAGAGCTATGATTCACTCATTATTAACAAGCTTCATCTAGGTTGGACATGGTGGCACATGCCTATAATCCCAGCACTTTGGGAGGCTGAGGCACTTGGGTCACAAGGTCAAGAGATCAAGACCATTCTGGCTGGCCAATGTGGTGAAACCCCGTCTCTACTAAAAGTACAAAAATTAGCTGAGCGTGGTGGTGTATGCCTCTAGTCCCAGCTACTTGGGAGGCTGAGGCAGGAGAATTGCTTGAACCCGGGAGGCAGCGGTTGCAGTGAGCTGAGATCGCACCACTGCACTCCAGCCTGGGTGACAGAGCGAGACTCCGTCTCAAAAAAAAAAAAAAGCTTCATCTCAATGACCTCCCAATCCCTCCCAACTCGGAGGTTTTGTGGGTCTATGGAATGCCTGGGTGAAACGGAAAGAACACAAGCTCTGAAGTGGACATACCTGGTCTGAAGTGGACATACCTGGTCTGAAGTGGACATACCTGGTCTGAGGTGAAACATACCTGGTCTGAAGTCAGACATACCTGGTCTGA
>NW_016844768.1:0-236 GCF_001698545.2 Rhinopithecus bieti | reverse complement strand
TCCCACAAACATCCCACACCCACCACACACCCATCCCACAAACATCCCACACCCACCACACCCATCCCACACATCCCACACCCACCACACACCCATCCCACACCCACCACACACTCATCCCACACACATCCCATACCCACCACACACCCATCCCACACACATCCCACACCCACCACACACCCATCCCACAAACATCCCACACCCACCACACACCCAGCCCACACACCCATCACACA
>NW_016844767.1:0-843 GCF_001698545.2 Rhinopithecus bieti | reverse complement strand
CACTGCACTCCAGTCTGACGAGAGTGAGACTTTATTTAGAAAAAAGAAAAAAAATGGTCAGGCGCCTTGGCTCACGCCTGTAATCCCAGCACTTTGGAGGCTGAGGAGGGCAGATCATGAGGTCAGCAGTTTGAGACCAGCCTCGCCAATATGGTGAAACCCTGTCTCTATTAAAAATACAAAAAGTAGCCAGGCGTGGTGGCAGGCACCTGTAGTCCCAGCTACTTGGGAGGCTGAAGCAGGAGAACTGCTTGAACCCAGGAGGCAGAGGTTGCAGTGAGCCGAGATCATGCCATTGCACTCCATCCTGGGTGACAGAGCAAGACTCTGTCTCAAAAAAAAAAAAAAAAAAAAGAAGAAAAGAAACAAAATACAAAATTACCTGAGCGTGGTGGCACACGCCTGTAATCCCAGCTACTTCGTAGGCTGAGGCAGGAGAATTGCTTGAACCTGGGAGGTGGAGGTTGCAGTGAGCCGAGATCACGCCATCGCACTCCAGCCTCGCGACAGCGTGAGAGTCTGTCTCAAGAAAAAACAAACAAAAAAACAAACAACAAAAAAACAACATTGACCAGGTGTGGTGGCTCAAGTCTGTAATCCCAGCATTTTGGGAGACTGAGGCAGGTGGATTGCTTGAGGCCAGGAGTTTGAGACCAGCCTGGGCAACATGGCAAAACCCCACCTCTACTAAAATACAAAGATTAGCCAGGTGTGGTGGTGCATGCCTGTAATCCCAGCTACTCAGAGGAGGCTGGAGGCACGAGAATCACTTGAACCCAGGAGGCACAAGCTGCAGTGAGCTGAGATTGCGCCACTGCACTCCAGCCTGGGTGACAGAGAGAG
>NW_016844766.1:0-273 GCF_001698545.2 Rhinopithecus bieti | reverse complement strand
ATGAATTACAAAACAAAATATTTCACATTTTGTCCTCCCTCTGATAGAAATCTTTGTGGTCTTAAACAATTAAAACTCCTTAGTTTAAACTCGAAGTATTATTAAGGAAGGTTGAAATTTTATGATAGTGATTAAATTGAAGATTCAAAATGTGTCTATATTTGGGAATATTCATTATGATTTTAATGTTAAGTTTTTTTTGAGCCAATACCATTTCCAAAACCTTAAACTGCAGAAATACTAAAACATGTGCAGTTATAGCTTAAAAGAATG
>NW_016844765.1:0-959 GCF_001698545.2 Rhinopithecus bieti | reverse complement strand
GGAATGTATTTTTCTTTTTTTTAAATTATACTTTAAGTTCTGGGGTACAGGTGCAGAATGTGCAACTTTATTACATAGGTGTACACGCTGCACCCGTCAACCTGTCACCTGCATTACGTATTTCTCCTAATGCTATCCCTCCCCTAGCCCCCCAGCCCCTGACAGGCCCCAGTGTGTGATATTCCCCTCCCCATGTGCAGGTGTTCTCATTGTTCAACTCCCACTTATGAGTGAGAACACATGATGTTTGGTTTTCTGTTCTTGTGTTAGTTTGCTGAGAATGATGGTTTCCAGCTTCATCTATGTCCCTACAAAGAACATGAACTCATCCTTTTTTATGACTGCATAGTATTCCATAGCGTATATGTGCCACATTTTCTTAATCCAGTCTATCACTGATGGACATTTGGGTTGGTTGCAAGTCTTTGCTATTGTGAATAGTGCTGCAATAAACATACGTGCACATGTGTCTTTATAGTAGATGATCTATAATCATTTGGGTATATAACCAGTAATGGGATTGCTGGGTCAAATGGTATTTCTAGTTCTAGATCCTTGAGGAATCACCACACTGTCTTCCACAATGGTTAAACTAATTTACACTCCCACCAACAGCATAAAAGTGTTCCTATTTCTCCACATCCTCTCCAACATCTGTTGTTTTCTGACTTTCTAATGATCGCCATTCCAACTAGTGTGAGAGGGTATCTCATCGTGGTTTTGATTTGCATTTCTCTAATGACCAGTGATGATGGGCTTTTTTTCATATTTTTGTTGGCTGCATAAATGTCTTCTTTTGAGAAGTGTCTGTTCAATCCTTTGTCCAATTTTTGATGGGATTGTCTGTTTTCTTCTTGTAAATTTGTTTAAGTTCTTTGTCGATTCTGGATATTAGCCCTTTGTCAGATGGATACTTTGCAAAAATTTTCTCCCATTCTTCAGGTTTCCTGTTTACTCTA
>NW_016844764.1:0-402 GCF_001698545.2 Rhinopithecus bieti | reverse complement strand
CGGCTTCCCAAAGTGCTGGGATTACAGGCTTGAGCCACCGCGCCCGGCGAGACTTTATTTCTTATAGAGGGTTATATAGCCTGCAGGCTGGCTATCCTACAGGCTGGGAAGTGTAACCTCCAGCAGACACTTCGAGGGAGTGGAGAACAAAGATTTATGCTGAACGGGTTACATCCCATGTTCACTTTGGGGTGGAGACTTAACATTTAAATGGATAACAATTAGGTCCTATCAAAGCTGTAGTGATGGCTGGTAGAACAGAGGGTTGGGGGTTCACTTAGTGTTTGGTGGTGGGTGAGCTGCAATTGCATCAACATTGCTTATCTCAAAACCGTGCTTGTTTAGTTGCTAGAATAAAAGGAAAAGAAAATCCTTGTGGCAATTAGAACATAGTTGATTCCT
>NW_016844763.1:0-957 GCF_001698545.2 Rhinopithecus bieti | reverse complement strand
ACCACTGAAATAAAGCACCATTTTCCTCTTCACCTAGTTTTTAGAAATAAGGGAAAAGCAACCATAAATGTAAACATGTAATTGTATTGTTTAATAAGAGAATTATAGGAATTTTAAAATTTTTTATCAATGCAAATTTCAATCCCTGTTGTCCTGCCTAATCTATTACCTTTTTGGTGGAAGATCAGTTGTAATTAGGGTGATGTTTGTCCAGTGAAGATGATTGATGAGATGGCCTGGAAAGACAGGCAGCCAATGTATCAAATGTCATAGGCATTTGGAACCACTGGTTGCCTGCTGGTAGCAGGTTAGGATAAGGAGCCTCACTGACTGATACTTCAAAATATCTGGTTGGAAAAGTAGATGGTTCCACTGTCAGCCCCCAAAAACTATTCTGTAAGGGAGGTGTGATGTGGTATTGAGAAGTTGTGGTGATAACAAAATTCACATATGTCCATTTGTTTGCATGTAGGTGCTATGAGAGTGCATATGAATGTTGGTCAATTGATTTAAATGTTGATCTGTGGCAATTTTGTCTGACGGTCCAACTGAAGTTGAAGATGGAGGAGGAAAACCGCTTCTGATCGGGTCAGTTGAACTAGCTGACACAATATTTCCTTGGTAGAGGCATATTTAAGTTTGTAGAGGTTGGAAATAAACTTTCTTCACTAGTTTTAGCAGCTAAGCCAGAATTACGATTACCCATGTTACCCCCTGCTCTGAAGTGCTTCTTGTTGAAATCTTCAGCAAATAAAGTAGATAAAGGAGAAGGATTTTAATCCCAACTTTTCATTCTTACTGAAAGTTGGGGACAGTAACGTTTGAAATTTGGATTACGAGAACTGTAACTAAAACCAAAGGAGAAGTTGATTTAGCGTCATTTTAACCAAGAGAGAAGTGACTATCACAAATCTGACGTGTAAAGTCTCAGATTTCTGTTGTACCACACAAAGTTAA
>NW_016844762.1:0-383 GCF_001698545.2 Rhinopithecus bieti | reverse complement strand
AACAAAAAAATTAATTTTTTCTCTCTCAACTCAAAGGGTCGTCCTAGATTTCAGTTATAAAATGTGGCGTATTCAAAGGACATGAGAAACACGTGGAGTAGAAACAGGAGTTTGATCTCGCCTGGTAAAGGGTAGGCATTAGGCAATGTGAACACCTACACTCAGCATTTATAAAGTGCTTGCAAAAACTAGGCAGTGAGCATCATGTGACTTGGACCTCTTAGTACATTATAAAACTTTCCTTCCTCACAATGTGATAATATTTGCTATTTTAAAGTTGCACTGTCTTTTAAAAGTTGCCATATTAAAGAAGAAAAAAATTAGGTATTTGTTTCCCATTGTGTACATTGCGTTCCCACCCGAAATTCACGTCAAATCAGAAA
>NW_016844761.1:0-1296 GCF_001698545.2 Rhinopithecus bieti | reverse complement strand
CCATTGTCCTGCCTCAGCCTCCCGAGTAGCTGGGACTACAGGTGACCGCCACCGTGCCCGGCTAATTTTCTGTATTTTTAGTAAAGACGGGGTTTCACTGTGTTAGCCAGGATGGTCTCGATCTCCTGACCTCATGATCTGCCTGCCTTGGCCTCCCAAAGTGCTGGGATTACAGGCATGAGCCACTGCGCCCGGCCGCCTTTTACCCATTTTTAATCAAGATCTTTAATTTATTACGATTTAATTTTAAGTGTTCTTTGTGTATTTTGCAGTTTTTTATCAGCTATATCTTTTGAAAATATTTTCTCCTATTAGCTTGTCTTCTCATACTCTTGATATTGTCTTTCACAGACCAGAGGTTTTACTTTTAAGAAAACACACTTTATCAACTATTTCTTTCATGGGCCATGCCTTTTGAACTGCATCTAAAAAATCATTGCTATAACCAGGGTCACTTAGATTTGTGTGTGTGTGTTATGTTCTAGGAGTTTTATAGTTTTGCACTTTACATGTAAGACTATGATTCATTTTTCAGTTAATTTTTTAGAAGTTAATTGTGTCTAGATAGATTTTTTTGCATATGGATGTCAATTTGGTTCCACATAATTTGTTTTAAAAAATATTTTCTCTATTGTATTGCCTTTGCTCCTTTGTCCAAGGTCAATTTAAATATTTATGTAGATCTATTTCTGGGTTCTCTACTCTCTTCCATCGGTATGTCTGTCTATTCCTTCACCCATACATGCTATCTTGATTACTGTAGCTTTATAATATGTCTTAAAGTCAAGTAGTGTTAGTCCTCTAATTTTGTTCTTCTTCAATATTGACATGACAATTCTAGGTCTTTTCCAGTTAATTTCAATTTGCTGATACCTGCAACATAATTTGTTTACATTTGGTTGGGATTGTATTGAATCTGTAAATTAAATTGCATTGAATCTATAGAATCTATAGATAAGAACTAACATTTTGACATTGTTGAGTCTTTTTATCTATGAATATGTAATAGCCCTCCATTTTATTATTAATATATTTCATCCAAACTTTTTAGTTCTCCTCATACAGATTTTGTACATACCTTGCTAGGTTTTACCCAAGTATTTCATTTTAAGAAATTCGAATGTAAATGGTAAATTTTTAAAATTTACTTCCACTTCTTCCAGCTGGTGTTCAAAAGCAGTGGTAAAGGGGCCAGCTATCTTTTGATTAGTGTTAGCAGAATAATTCTTTCTCCATACATTTAATCTGTATGTGTCTTTATGTTTAAAGTGAATTTCTTGTAGACAACATATAGTT
>NW_016844760.1:0-835 GCF_001698545.2 Rhinopithecus bieti | reverse complement strand
TTGGAGACGAAGTCTCAGTCTGTCACCCAGACTGGAGTGCAGTGGTGCGATCCTGGCTCACCGCAACCTGTGCCTCCTGGGTTCAAGCAATTCTCCTGCCTCAGCCTCCCGAGTAGCTGGGATTACAAGCATGCGCCACCATGCCCTCCTAATTTTGTATATTTAGTAGAGGCAGGGTGTCCTCCATGTTAGCCAGGCTGATCTCCAACTCCTGACCTCAGGTGATCTGCCCACATTGGTCTCCCAAAGTGCTAGGATTACAGGTATGAGCCACTGTGCCTGGCCCATGAGTGATCTTTTAAATTTTAGTTAACTTAAAATCTGAATTTTATTTTGAGACAAGGTCTTGCTCTGTTGCCCAGGCTGGAGCGCAGTGGTGCACTCATATGGGTGAATCTCACAATATAATACTGAGCAAAAGTAGCCAGACCTGAAAGAAGAAAATATACAACTCCATATGTATAAAATTCAAAAATAAGCAAAACTAATTTATGGCGACAAAAGTCAAGTTAATGATTACCCTTGACATGGGATAGTGACTGGGAGGACACATCCGGGGAGTTCTAAGTTGCAAGTAAGGATGTGTTTATCTTCTTTTTTGAGACAGGGTCTCACTCTGTTACCCAGGCTGGAGTACAGTGGCAAGATTGTAGCTCACCGAAGCCTTGAACTCCTGGACTCTGGCAATCCTCCTGCCTTAGCCTCCCAAAGTGTTGGGATTACAGGCCATGAGCCACTGAGCCTGGCCAAGGATGTGTTTCTTTTCTTTTTTTTTTTTTTTTTTTTTTTTTTTTTTTTTTTTTTTTTTTTTTTTTTGAGACAGAGTCTCCTTCTG
>NW_016844759.1:0-1251 GCF_001698545.2 Rhinopithecus bieti | reverse complement strand
ACAATAGGCACCCCTTGCTCACCTCTTTTCAAAATTAAATTCTTGGCTGGCCGCGGTGGCTCACGCCTGTAATCCCAGCACTTTGGGAGGCTGAGGCGGGCGGATCATGAGGTCAGGAGATCAAGACCACCCTGGCTAACACAGTGAAACCCCGTCTCTACTAAAAACACAAAAAAATTAGCCAGGTGTGGTGGCGGGCACCTATAGTCCCAGCTACCCAGGAGGCTGAGGCAGGAGAATGGCGTAAATCCAGGAGGCGGAGCTTGCGGTGAGCCGAGATCGTGCCACTGCACTCCAGCCTGGGCGATAGAGCGAAGACTCCTTCTCAAAAAAAAAAAAAGAGGGGGGAAGGGGGGATCACGAGGTCAGCAGATCAAGACCATCCTGGCTAACAGGGTGAAATCCTGTCTCTACTAAAAAAGAAAAAAAAAAAAAATACAAAAAATTAGCTGGGCATGGTGGCGGGCGCCTGTAGTCCCAGCTACTCAGAAGGCTGAGACAAGAGGATGGTGTGAACCCGGGAGGCGGAGCTTGCAAAGTGAGCTGAGATTGAGCCACTGCACTCCAGCCTGGGCGACTGGGTGAGACTATATCTCAAAAAAAAAAAAAAAAAAAAAAAAATTCCTTGGCAGGGTATGGTGGCTCACACCTGTAATCCCAGTACTTTAGAAGGCCAAGGCGGGTGGATCACCTGAGGTCAGGAGTTCGATACCAGCCTGGCCAAACCCCATCTCTACTAAAAATACAGAAAATTAGCCTGGCGTGGTGGCAGGTGCCTGTAATCCCAGCTACTCAGGAGGCTGAGGCAGGAGAATCGCTTGCACCAGGGAGACGGAGGTTGCAGGGAGCCAAGATGGAGACATTGCACTCTAGCCTGGGTGACAAAAGCAAGACTCCATCTCAATAACAACTACTCCCAATAAACCCATCATACGTTGAAAATTTCCTGTTAAAAATGTGCTTTCAGGCCGGGCGCGGTGGCTCAAGCCTGTAATCCCAGCACTTTGGGAGGCCGAGGCGGGTGGATCACGAGGTCAGGAGATCAAGACCCTCCTGGCTAACACGGTGAAACCCCGTCTCTACTAAAAATACAAAAAACTAGCCGGGCGAGGTGGCGGGCGCCTGTAGTCCCAGCTACTCGGAGGCTGAGGCGGGAGAATGGCGGAAACCCGGGAGGCGGAGCTTGCAGTGAGCCGAGATCGCGCCACTGCACTCCAGCCTGGGCGACACAGCGAAACTCCGTCTCAATAA
>NW_016844758.1:0-469 GCF_001698545.2 Rhinopithecus bieti | reverse complement strand
CTCGGCCTCCCAAAGTGCTGGGATTACAGGCTTGAGCCACCACGCCCGGCCGGAGACTCTTTACATTTTATTTTTGGGGACAGGTCTCAGTCTGTCACTCAGGCTGCAGTGCAGTGGTGCAATCAAAGCTCACTGCAACTTCAACTCCCTGGGCCCAAGCAATCCTCCCACCTCACCCTCCCATGTAGCTGGGATCATAGGTGCGTGCCACCATGCCTGGCTAATTTTTAAATTTTTCTGTGGACATGGGTTCTCTCTTTGTTGCTTAGGCTGGTCTTGAACTCCTAGGTTCAAGTGATCCTCCCACCTCTGCCTCCCAACATGCTGGGATTACATGGACAATTTTTTTTTTATTTTTACCCCGGAGACGGAGTTTCGCTCTTGTCCCCCAGGGTGGAGTGCAATGGCGCAATCTCGGCTCACTGCAACCTCCGCCTCCCAGGTTCAACCCGTTCTCCTGCCTCAGCCT
>NW_016844757.1:0-958 GCF_001698545.2 Rhinopithecus bieti | reverse complement strand
GTGGAGCGATCTCGGCTCACGGTAAGCTCCACCTCCCAGGTTCACGCCATTCTCCTGCCTCAGCCTCCCCAGTAGCTGGGACTACAGGCGCCTGCCACCATGCCCGGCTAATTTTTAAATATTTTTTAGTAGAGACGGGGTTTCACCGTGTTAGCCAGGATGGTCTCGATCTCCTGACCTCGTGATCCTCCTGCCTCGGCCTCCCAAAGTGCTGGGATTACAGGCGTGAGCCACCGCAGCCGGCCCTGTAAAGGTTTTATACCTGTGCAAATACTTAAAGAGCCATCTTAGCTATGTTGTAGATTAGCAGAGCTTTTCTTCAGAGCCCGTAGATTGTCAGTGCCTAGAACCGAGTATTCTTCAGCTCTGAGGATGGTGAGGATGATGCTGATCAAGAGAATGGTGGCTATCCTCTGTTTCTTGAGGTATTTGATGTATCTTTTCTGAGTTTTCCATCAAATATCTGTACATTTCAATCTTCAGCACCCTTTGAAGCGTTTTCTCTAAGTTTATGTTTTGTAGAACGTTTTTTCCTGCAGTTGCAAAACCCTTAGGCAGTAGATTTCCTGGGCCAAGGGCCAGAAGACACGTGAAAACAAATGGCAATAGCCTTTTGACTAAGAATTTATATTTATAAAGGCCGGGCGCGTTGGCTCAAGTCTGTAATCCCAGCACTTTGGGAGGCCCAGACGGGCGGATCACGAGGTCAGGAGATCAAGACCATCCTGGCTAACACGGTGAAACCCCGTCTCTACTAAAATACAAAAAACTAGCTGGGCGAGGTGGCAGGCGCCTGTAGTCCCAGCTACTCGGGAGGCTGAGGCAGGACAATGGCGTAAACCCAGGAGGCGGAGCTTGCAGTGAGCTGAGTTCCGGCCACTGCACTTCAGCCTGGGCGACAGAGCAAGACTCCATTTTAAAAAAAAAAAAAAAAAAAAAAAAGAAAAAAAGAATTTAT
>NW_016844756.1:0-469 GCF_001698545.2 Rhinopithecus bieti | reverse complement strand
TTTTATAGCCTAGTGTATTAAGGGGCTGATGGGAGAGGATTTATATATATATATATATGGATTCTCGTTCTTTCGCCCAGGCTGGAGTGCAGTGGCATGATCTTAGCTCACTGCAAGCTCCACATCTCGGATTCACGTCATTCTCCTGCCTCAGCCTCCCGAGTAGCTGGGACTACAGGCGCCCACCGCCACACCCGGCTAATTTTTTGTGTTTTTAGTAGAGACGAGGTTTCACCATGTTAGCCAGGATGGTCTTGATCTTCTGACCTTGTGATCTGCCCACCTCGGCCTCCCAAAGTGCTGGGATTACAAGAGTGAGCCACTGTGCCTGGCCAGGGAGAGGATTTTTAAAAAATCAAAGTGGAGGTTCTAGGTTGAGAATGCTTTATTTGGGGCCCTAGTGAACAGCTATATGGGACCTACCTGCTACTGCTAGCACCAAATATAAATCTATTTTGAGGGTGAATCT
>NW_016844755.1:0-469 GCF_001698545.2 Rhinopithecus bieti | reverse complement strand
CGGATCATGAGGTCAGGAGATCGAGACCATCTGGTGAATACGGTGAAACCCCGTCTCTACCAAAAACACAAAAAATTAGCCGGGCGTGGTGGCGGGCACCTGTAGTCCCAGCTACTGGGCAGGAGAATGGAGTGAACCCGGGAGGCGGAGATTGCAGTGAGTCCAGATCGCACCACTGCACTCCAGCCTGGGCGACAGATAGAGACTCCGTCTCAAAAAAATAAAAAAAATACACACACACAAAAAATTAGCCGGGCTTGGTGGCGGGCGCCTGTATCCCAGCTACTTCGGAGACTGAGGCAGGAGAATGGCGTGAACACGGGAGGCAGAGTTTGCAGTGAGCCAAGATCACGCCACTGCACTCCAACCTGGGCGACAGAGCAAGACTCCTTCTCAAAAATAAAATAAAATAAAATAAAATAGGGCCGGGCGCGGTGGCTCAAGCCTGTAATCCCAGCACTTTGGGAGG
>NW_016844754.1:0-554 GCF_001698545.2 Rhinopithecus bieti | reverse complement strand
AGCTGCTCAATCGAAAAAATGGTTTAATGGTATGAGACGAATACACACAAAACAAAGCACTTGCTCAGAACGTTTCTCTGCAGGTTTCATTGGAACACGTTTCCTCGCTCCCCACAAGCCACCGAGTGTTACTAAATATCCCTTCACAGATCCTTCAAAGACAGATTTTCGAAACTGGCAACATAGAGTAAGCATTAACCCTGGGAAGTGAAGGCACATAACAGAGAGCAGATTCTTGGAACGCTTCTTTCTCGATTTTATTTCAGTATATTTCACTATTCGCCATAGTCTTCAAAGTGTTCTGAAATATCACTCTTTCGGTTTCAAAAGATCAGTGTTCAAACACTGCCTTGTGAGAAAAGAGGTATATCTCCCTTAGTGGAATGCATACATCACAAAGTAGTTTCTCAGAAAGCTTCTATCCAGTTTTTATCTGAAGATATCTCCTCTTTCACCATAGGCCTGAATGTGCTCCTGAATGTCCCTTTGCAGATGTGTGCATGACGGAGTTTCCAAACTGCATAATATAATTAAAGTTTTGACAATGTGAGACG
>NW_016844753.1:0-602 GCF_001698545.2 Rhinopithecus bieti | reverse complement strand
GGTAGGACGGACCGGGACCAGGGCCGGGGCCGGGGCCGGGGCTGGGGCCGGGACCAGGCCAGGCCGGGACGCGCGGGAGGCTGCAGCCGGGAACAAAGGCAGCTCCGGCGGGCGTGCAGCGTGGCTGGGGACGCGCCCCTCCCTCCAGGCCGAGCCCAGCCAGGCATGTGGCCCGCGTGGGCGTTCCCTGCAGCCCTCTTTTCCCCAAGCCAAGGGGACTGGGGTGGGGGTTGAGGGGCGGGAGGCGGGGCGGGCAGCTTCTCCAGCCTCACTCCCCTGGCACCTGGCAGGGGCACTGTGGGGAGCTTCTCTCCCAAGCCTGGCCCTGCCATGCCTGGGGCACTCAGGGGCATCATGGCCAAAGAGACCTGGCTGCTATGGATGGGGCTCTGCCCCTCACCAGCCCATTGGGATCCAGCTGGGTTGGAGCCAGCCAGGTGGGTGTGTACCTGCCTGAAAAGGCACCTGCCCTCCAGGCACATTCCTGGGTGATCCCAGTGGCTGGGCTCTGTGCCCCACGCCTGTTGGGGATGACAGGGTGGCCCTGCCCCAGGTGGCATGCCTGCCTGGTGACTCCCAATGTCCCCCTAGAGGGTGCCCTG
>NW_016844752.1:0-2219 GCF_001698545.2 Rhinopithecus bieti | reverse complement strand
TTTATTTATTTATTTATTTATTTTGAGAGTCTCGCTCTGTCGCCCAGGCTGGAGTGCAGTTGTCGGATCTCAGCTCACTGCAAGCTCCGCCTCCCAGCTTTACACCATTCTCCTGCCTCAGCCTTCCAAGTAGCTGGGACTACAGGTGCCCGCCACCTCGCCTGGCTAGTTTTTTTTATTTTTTAGTAGAGACGGGGTTTCACCGGGTTAGCCAGGATGGTCTCGATCTCCTGACCTCGTGATCCGCCCGTCTCGGCCTCCCAAAGTGCTGGGATTACAGGCTTGAGCCACCACGGCTGGCCCTTATTTTATTTTTTAATTGGAGACAAGAGTGTCACTCTGTCACCCAGACTGGAGTGCAGTGGCATGATCTTGGCTCACTGCAACCTCTGGGTTCAAGAAATTCTCCTGCCTTAGCCTCTCGAGCAGCTGGGATTACAGGCACACCCCACCACGCCCAGCTAATTTTTTATATTTTCAGTAGAGATGGGGTTTCGTCATGTTGGCCAGGCTGGCCTCGAACTTCTGAGCTGAAGTGATCTGCCTGCCTCAGCCTCCCAAAGGGCTGGGGTTACAGGCGTGAGCCACCGCATCTGTCCCCATAGTTACATTTATTTTTTATATATTTATTTACTTTTGAGACGGAGTCTCGCTCTGTTGCCCAGGCTGGAGTGCAGGGGTGCAATCTCGGCTCACTGCAAGCTCCACCTCCTAGGTTCACACCATTCTCCAGCCTCAGCCTCCCAAGTAACTGGGACTACAGGTGCCTGCCACCACGCCTGGGTAATTTTTTGTAGTTTTAGTACAGACGGGGTTTCACCATGTTAGCCAGCATGGTCTTGATCTCCTGACCTCGTGATCCACCTACCTCAGCCTCCCAAAGTGCTGGAATTACAGGTGTGAGCCACCACACCCGGCCCAGTTATATTTATTGAGTGTTTTCTGCATGCCAGACCTTATGGACTTGATGCATTTAATCACATCCAGTTCTCACAGGACAGGTGCTTTTATTATCCCCATTTGAGGAAACATAAGCACAGAGGGGTGAAGTCACTTACCCAGGGTCACACAGCCATGCAGTCTTTCAGCTGGGTTTGTACTCACGTTCCCACATTCCCATATTTTCTTCCTAAACAATACTAATGATGATAATAGCAGCCTCCAGTTGTTAGATTGGGAATTTTTCACACATTACCTTTGTTTTTTTGTTTGTTTGTTTTTTGAGACAGAGTCTTGCTCTGTCGCCCAGGCTGGAGTGCAGTGGCACGATCTCGGCTCACTGCAAACTCCGCCTCCCGGGTTCACGCCATTCTCTTGCCTCAGCCTCCCCAATAGCTGGGACTACAGGCGCCTGCCACCACGCCCAGCTAATTTTTTATGTATTTTTAGTAGAGATGGGGTTTCACCGTGTTAGCCAGGATGGTCTCGATCTCCTGACCTCGTGATCCGCCCGTCTCGGCCTCCCAAAGTGCTGGGATTACAGGCTTGAGCCACCGCGCCCGGCCAAATTTTTTATGTATTTTTAGTAGAGACGGAGTTTCACCATGTTAGCCAGGATGGTCTTGATCTCCTGACCTTGTGATCCGCCCACCTCAGCCTCCCAGATTGCCAGATTACAGGTGTGAGCCACCGTGCCCGGCCTCACACGTTACCATTTTTAATCTTCCTGCAACTCTAAGAGCCAGAAAGCTTTTTTTTTTTTTTTTTTTTGAGACAGGGTCTCACTTTGTCACCCAGGCTGGAGTGCAGTGGTACAATCTCAGCTCATTGGACCCTTGACCTCCTGGGTTCAAGCGATCCTCCTGCCTCAGCCTCCTGAGTAGCCAGGACTACAGGTGTGTGCCCCCACACCTGGCTAATTTCTTTGTTTCTTTTTTTGAGAGAAAGTTTCACTCTGTCGCTCAGACTGAAGTACAGTGGCGCAATCTCAGCTCACTGCAACCTCTGCCTCCTAGGTTCAAGAGATTCTCCTGCCTCAGCCTCCTGAGTAGCTGGGATTACAGGCATGTGCCACCACACCCAGCTAATTTTTGTATTTTTAGTAGAGACAGGGTTTCACCATGTTGGCCAGGCTGGTCTCGAACTCCCGACCTCAGGTGATTCAGCCTCCCAAAGTGCTGGGATTACAGGTGTGAGCCACCATGCCTAGCCTGTTTTGTTTTGTTTATGTTTTGTTTTTTTGTGTTTTTTTGTTTGTTTGTTTTGGTAAGAGACAGGGT
>NW_016844751.1:0-623 GCF_001698545.2 Rhinopithecus bieti | reverse complement strand
GACAAGAAAAGATAGAAAAAAATAGTGCTAATGCCAGCAAGAACAGTACTTTTCTGTCAAATATACTACTATGTTAGTAGCTACTCAATCACATACACATACACACACACACAGACACCCCCAGATTTGGCAAATACTGATAAATAGTATCTCAATTAAATCCCCATCAGCAATGTATGAAACTGCTAGTTCTTTCCATATCCTTGTAAACACTTGAAGTTACCTCTTTTTTTCATTTTAGTCATTCAATTGTGTCTGTAGTAGTAGAGAACTACGATTTAACTGTGAATAACTAATGTAGTTCAGTATCATTTTATATTTAATAGTGTTGATAACAAACTGATTAGGCCAATCACTCATTATTTTCTTTTCCTTTTTGAAAGAAGAATAAGTTATTTAAAGATCTTTATTCCTCTATATACATTTTCAATCTTTCAAGATATTTAGTAGAAAAATGTTTGTATTGCATTGACTCTATAGATTAAGTTGGAGAAATTATATCTGTATTCTGTTTTTATATATTGGTTATTACTTTCTAACTTGCTTTATTTCAAACATATAGAAAGTACACACAAAATATACAGAGAACATTTTAAAACAATACATATAGAAAATATAACATC
>NW_016844750.1:0-1296 GCF_001698545.2 Rhinopithecus bieti | reverse complement strand
CCTCAGAAGATAGCTAAGTGAGGAGCTTTGGATGCCAGCAATGCCATTTTGTCACTCCATGATATCAACACTAAGCATTACATTCCATCCCTCTTCTTGTAAAAGTTTCACATTTTCTTTTCTCATATTTCTTTTAAATACAGTTTTCTCTCTCTGTCCATCTATTTCTTTTCTTTTTTTTTTTTTTTGAGACGGAGTCTCGCTCTGTCGTCCAGGCTGGAGTGCAGTGGCTGGATCTCGGCTCACTGCAAGCTCTGCCTCCTGGGTTCACGCCATTCGCTTGCCTCAGCCTCCTGAGTAGCTGGGACTACAGGCGCCCGCCACCACGCCCGGCTAATTTTCGCATTTTAGTAGAGACGGGGTTTCACCATGGTCTCGATCTCCTGACCTTGTGATCTGCCTGCCTCGGCCTCCCAAAGTGCTGGATTACAGGCATGAGCCACCGCGCCCGGCCTCTGTTCATCTATTTCAACCTGAGCAAAAGTGCGTTCAAGTCCCCGATCTGGTCATATTTTCTATTTGTGGCACCCATCACCATAAGGACATACTAGCAATATCTCACAGTACCAAGTCTACTTTTCCAAAAGGGCTTTTTAAATGCTGGGTCTTACTCTGCATGTTATCTAAAGATTAAAAGATTTCCCCTTGGATTGGATAGTACAGTTTCAATTATATATTGCCTTAAAAAGTCACTGGGCATGGTGGCTCATGCCTGTAATCCCAGCACTTGGGAGGCCAAGGCGGGCAGATCATGAGGTCAGGAGTTCGACACTAGCCTGGAAAACATGGTGAAACCCTGTCTCTACTAAAGATATAAAAACATTAGCCAGGTGTGGTGGCAGGTGCTACTCAGGGAGCTGGGATTACAGGGTGCTACCTGTAATCCCAGCTACTCAGGAGGCTGAGGCAGGAGAATCGCTTGAACCAGGGAGGCGGAGGTTGCAGTGAGCCGGTATGGCACCAATGCACTCCAGCCTGGGCAACAGGGCAAGACTCCATCTCAAAAAACAAAACAAAACAAAACAAAACAAAAGAACTGCAACCTCACACAAGATTAAGTCACTTTCTAGTTACCTTCATTATTCTAAGCCAAACTCTTCAGAAAAGGAGTGAAGTGAAAAATTTATTATTCTACTTTTCAGTTCTATTAATATGAATATTAATGTACTGCATTATACTTTCAAATTCCACTTCTGTGGTCTAACATTTAATCAAGTTTGAGATCCTGTTTATATTCCTTTTGAAAAACCTGGCCCATATCCATGCAAAAGGAGGCATATATTAAGATTGCCTACC
>NW_016844749.1:0-314 GCF_001698545.2 Rhinopithecus bieti | reverse complement strand
TTCCCTTTCTCCTCTCCTTTCCTTTCCTTGTGTGATCTCGGCTCACTGCAACCTCCACCTCCTGGGTTCAAACGATTCTTCTGTCTCAGCCTCCCGGGTAGCTGGGATTATAGGCATGTGTTACCATGCCCAGCTAATTTTTGTATTTTTAGTAGAGACAGGGTTTCACCATGTTGACCAGACTGATCTCGAACTCCTGACCTCAGGTGATCCACCTGCCTTGGCCTTCCAAAGTGCTGGGATTACAGGCATGAACCTCCATGCCCAGAAAGGAAAGAAGACTTTATTTCTTTCTTTCTTTTTTTTTTTTTTTT
>NW_016844748.1:0-1252 GCF_001698545.2 Rhinopithecus bieti | reverse complement strand
GATAGACCAATAACAGACTCTGAAGGTGAGGCAATAGTTAATAGCCTACCAACCAAACAAAAGTCCACGACCAGACAGATTCACAGCCGAATTCTACCAGAGGTACAAGGAGGAGCTGGTACTATTCCTTCTGAAACTATTCCAATCAATAGAAAAAGAGGGAATCCTCCCTAACTCATTTTATGAGCCCAGCATCATCCTGATACCAAAGCCTGGTAGAGATAGAACAAAAAAAAAAAGAGAATTTTAGACCAATATCCCTGATGAACATCGATGCAAAAATCCTCAATAAAATACTGGCAAACTGAATCCAGTAGCACATCAAAAAGCTTATCCACCACGATCAAATCTGTTTCATCCTTGGGATGCAAGGCTAGTTCAACATACACAAAACAATAAATGTAATTGATTTCATAAGCAGAACCAATGACAAAAAACACATGATTATCTCAATAGATGCAGAAAAGGCCTTTGACACAATTCAACAGCCCTTCGTGCTAAAAACTTTCAATAAACTAGGTATTGATGGAATTTATCCCAAAATAATAAGAGCTATTTATGACAAACCCACAGCCAATATCATACTGGCACAAGACAGGGATGACCTCTCTCACCACTCCTATTCAACATAGTGTTGGAAGTTCTGGCCAGGGCAATCAAGCAGGGGAAAGAAATTAAGCGTTTTCAATTAGGAACAGAGGAAGTCAAATTATCCCTGTTTGCAGATGACATGATTGTGTATTTTAAAAACACCATTTGCTTAGCCCAAAATCTCCTTAAGCTGGTAAGCAATTTCAGCAAAGTCTCAGGATACAAAATCAATGTGCAAAAATCACAAGCATTCCTATACACCATTAACATACAAACAGGGAGCCAAATCATGAGCGAACTCCCATTCACAATTGCTTCAAAGAGAATAAAATATCTAGGAATCCAGCTTACAAGGGATGTGAAGGACCTCTTCAAGGAGAACTACAAACCACTGCTGAATGAAATAAAAGAGGACACAAACAAATGGAAGAATATTCCATACTCATGTATAGGAAGAATCAATATCATGAAAATGGCCATACTGCCCAAAGTAATTTATAGATTCAATGCCATCCCCATCAAGCTCCCAATGACTTTATTTACAAAATTGGAAAAAACTACTTCAAAGATCATATGAAACCAAAAAAGAGCCCACATTGCCAAGACAATCGTAAGCCAAAAGAACAAAGCTAGAGGCATCACGCTACCTGATTTCAAACTT
>NW_016844747.1:0-584 GCF_001698545.2 Rhinopithecus bieti | reverse complement strand
GGTGGGGGGGCTGGTGGTGGTGGTGGTGGCAGTGGCAGTGGTGGTGTTGGTGATGGTGGTGGTGGTGGTCATGATGGTGATGGTGGCGGTGGCAGTGGCAGTGGCAGTGGTGATGGTGGTGGTGGTCGTGGTTGTGATGGTGGTGGTGGCGGTGGTGGCAGTGGTGATGGTGGTGGTGGTGGTGGTGGTGGCAGTGGCAGTGACGGTGGTGGTGGTGACAGTGGCAGTGGTGGTGGTGGTGTCGGTGGCAGAGGTGGTGGTGGCAGTGGCAGAGGTGGTGTTGATGGTGGTGATGGTGGTGGTGGCAGTGGCAGTGGCAGTGATGGTGGTGGCAGTGGCAGTGGTGGTTTTGATGGTGGTGGTGGTGATGGCAGTCGTGGTGATGGTGGTGGTGGTGGCAGTGATGGTGGTGATGGGGTTGGTGGTGGTCATGGTGGCAGTGGTCATGGTGGCAGTTGTGGCAGTGATGGTGGTGGTGGTGATGGTGGTCGTGGTGATGGTGGTGGTGGTGGCAGTGATGGTGGTGATGGGGGTGGTGGTGGTCATGGTGGCAGTGGTCATGGTGGCAGTTTGGGCAGTGATGG
>NW_016844746.1:0-843 GCF_001698545.2 Rhinopithecus bieti | reverse complement strand
CATTTATAAAATAAGATGGGTAATCTTAGCAATCACTAAAATATGTTTCAGGTTTCAAGTTCTCTGGAATAACAAAACTAAATGGTTATGGGAAGTGCTAAAGGTATGTTTTCATAGGCTGTCTGCCTCTTCATTTAGGAGAAGAAAAAAATCATTTGCCATTTCTGTTTAGACATAAACTAAACATATATTCAAAAATTGATTTATTTTGGTTTTCTCATTTTTTTCCTGATCTGCAACAATATGAGATTGTATGCAATGAATTGAGGGGAAAAGGAATAATACAAATTTTGAGACTACTCTTCAGTCTGAGGATGCTCAATACCTTAGTTGCCATAAAAGTTAATGAGGATGTCAAATTACTCTGAGGTTCAACCCCCAAAGGACATCCTCAGTTCTGTCAAAAAGCAAAAGCTATGCATGATAATAAGCATCTCTGAGGAAAATAAAACACTGATGACAGTATAAGATGCATGACTCAATTATGTGAAGAATAATGATAAGGCTTGCATCCTGTATACTTCCCTAATTGGATAACAGTGCAATCCTGTGTGCTACAAATAGTGTAGAGCACTCATTAAGAGGTAGAGAGAAACACAAGTGATCTTCTCTTAGTTATAACTCAAATGTGAATTCAGAAATAAGAGGCTAAGTCAAATACAAATTGTTTTACATATATTTTTCATAAAGGTTTCTCTCATTTGGATAAGCTTCAGGAACTGAAATAAGTTTAATTGGTTCAATGTATCATGCTAAATTGTAAAAAGGAGTAAAACTAGGGGAAAAAAGGAACAAATATCTTTTAACCATAGAAGTCTATATGTAAGGTGGGACTTTGAAATG
>NW_016844745.1:0-274 GCF_001698545.2 Rhinopithecus bieti | reverse complement strand
TCAGATAATACATAGAAAGAAGCTTTCTGAGAAACTGTTTTGTGATGTGTTAAAAATCTCACAGAGGTACATGATTGTTTTCATGGATCACTTTGGAAGCACTGTATTTGTGGAATCAGATAAGGGATACTTTCATCGCATTGAAGCCTATGATGACAAACGAAATATCCTCAGATAAAAACTAGAAAGAAGCTTTCTGAGAAAGTTCTTCATGATGTGTGAATTCATCTCACAGAGTTACAGCTTTCTTTTCATGGAGCAGTTTTCTAAGTCT
>NW_016844744.1:0-598 GCF_001698545.2 Rhinopithecus bieti | reverse complement strand
GTTAGCAGTCTAATATAAGGGCTTTCCAGCCGTCTAGGTTGTTGGGGAAGCGAAGGAGGACCAGGAAAGATAGTGCTGAAATTCCTTTGGAGTAGACGGGAACTATCAAAGAACACAATGTGAGTTACTATTTATTTTGCCAAGAGAATGGTTAGTTTACTCCTTTTCTTTGAAGCTTACTAGTGATTGCTTCAAATGCTGATGTACAGTCATTATTCTTTGTTGTAAATTGTCCACAGGTTATTCAATATAGGTTTGCATTTTATTTATTTATTTTGATTTTAAAACACTTTAATAAAATTAAACATGCAAAACTGAAATAATACACATCCTAAAAATTAGCTTCTTCCATTAATAGGAAGACCCTTTTCTATGCATGTATTTGGCTTAAACTCAACTCAGGATAACTGTGATGTTCACTTACACCACCAAATGCAGAAAACTTGATCTAATTAACAAAAATTACAAACAGCTAAATGAACATAATATACGGGGAAATTATGGTCAGATTAATGCACAAGAAATACAAGAATTTTTTAATGATGAAATATTCAAGTACTCTTGTTCATTAATTTAGCCTTGTTTTTTTACAAAATAG
>NW_016844743.1:0-602 GCF_001698545.2 Rhinopithecus bieti | reverse complement strand
GAAAATAGACCACTTTTAAGGAGCTCATACAAATCAATAAGAAGGCCACTAAGATGTTAACAGACAAGTGGATAAAGAATTTGGAACTCACAAAAAGGAAAAGTTGTTAGCTCAACAAAAAATGCTCAAACTTGTTAGTAATTAATGACATAAGACATCATTTTTGCCCATCAAGTGAACAATTAACAAGCAAAATTATTTAATGTTGTTATATGCCAAGAAACTTAAAATGAACACATCCTTTAACTTGTAGAGTTAAATGAAAAAGCAAGATTTAAAAATTATCATACAACCTTGGTGGAATCTATACTAAGATTATGTTTTCATTACCACAACACAAAGTTATAAATAAATTAACACTGGTCAAAACAAAGAAAAAATTAACATCATAATATGGTCATAACTATGCAAGAACATATGCAGAGGAAATTCACCAAAGTGTAATTGTCTCTGGGTAGCAAAACAGTAGATAATTTTCTTTTTCTTTTTTTTTTTTTTTTTTTTGAGACAGAGTCTCATTCTGTTGCCCAGACTGGAGTGTAGTAGCGCAGTCTTGGCTCACTGCCACCTCTGTCTCCCGGGTTAAAGCGATTCTCCTGCTT
>NW_016844742.1:0-550 GCF_001698545.2 Rhinopithecus bieti | reverse complement strand
AAAGGTGTAACTCTGTGAGATGACTTTGCACATCACAAAGATCTTTCTCAGAAAGCTTCTTTCTAGTTTTATCTGAGGATATTTCCTTTGTCACCTTAGGCTTCATTGCAATTAAAATAACCCTTTCCAGGTTCCCCAAAACAGTACAACAGAACTGGCCCATGAAAACAAAATCGTGTAACTCTTTGAGATAAAGTAATACATCACAAAGATATTTCTCACAAAGCTTCTTTCTAGTTTTTGTCCGACGATATTTCCTTTGTCACCATAGGCTTCAATGTGATCCAAAACATCCCTTCTCAGATTCCCCAAAAAGACTTGTACCAAACTGCACCATGAAAATAAAGGTGTAACGTTGTGAGGTGAATTCACATATCACTAAGCAGTTTCACAGAAAGCTTATTTCTTTGTCTGATGCTATTTCTTTTGTCACCAAAGGGTTCAATGCACTCTGAAATATCCTATTGCAGATTCCACGTAAACAGTGTTAGCAAACTGCTCCAAGAAAAGTGTGGTGTAACTCTGTGAGATGAAAACACACATCACAAGG
>NW_016844741.1:0-326 GCF_001698545.2 Rhinopithecus bieti | reverse complement strand
ATATAACAGAGATAATAATGGTTTCTACCTTGCAAGATTTTTGTGGTAACTAAATGCGTGCGTGTGTGTGTGTGTGTATACATAGAGGCATATATAATGTGTGTGTGTGTGTGTGTGTGTGTGTGTGTAGCTAAGAATAGTCTAGTTCATAGTAAATTCTATCAAAGGTTTTCTTATTTCTATTATCATTATTATTCATACTGTTGTTATCCTAGTAACTGACTTGAGAGTTACAATTTAATCCCTGATATGCCTATGTTGATTTATGTAATAAAATACTGTTTTGAAGGGAAGGATTTAAGAGATGTTAGGCACTTTAATTTATG
>NW_016844739.1:0-344 GCF_001698545.2 Rhinopithecus bieti | reverse complement strand
GTATAACAGAGATAATAATGGTTTCTACCTTGCAAGATTTTTGTGGTAACTAAATGCGTGCGTGCGTGTGCGTGTGTGTGTGTGTGTGTGTGTGTATAGAGGCATATATAATGTGTGTATGTGTGTAGCTAAGAATAGTCTAGTTCATAGTAAATTCTATCAAAGGTTTTCTTATTTCTATTATCATTATTATTCATACTGTTGTTATCCTAGTAACTGACTTGAGAGTTACAATTTAATCCCTGATATGCCTATGTTGATTTATGTAATAAAATACTGTTTTGAAGGGGAGGATTTAAGAGATGTTAGGCACTTTAACATCTTTGCCTAACATCTTTGTTAGG
>NW_016844738.1:0-959 GCF_001698545.2 Rhinopithecus bieti | reverse complement strand
CCATAGAACAGTATCTCTTAAGAATGTAGATACAAAATTTCTTAACATAATGACAGCTAACTGAGCCCAGCAATGTATGTAAATGATTATATATCTTGATGCACTGGGACACATCCCAAGATTGCAAAGTTGGTTTAACATCTGAAAATCAATCAATGTAAAACAATCTATTAATAAGATAAATGACAAAACTCATATGATCATCTCCACAGTCACAGAAAAAATATTTGGCAAAATCTCATATCCTTTTGTTATTAAAACACCCAGAAAACTAGATTAAAAGGGGTCTTCTTGAGCCTGATAAAGCACATCAATGAAGAGTTTGCATCTAACATACTTCATGTTGTAAGATTGAATGTATTTCATTAAGAACAGGAACAAACAGGGATGTTCACTCTTGCCATTCCTATTCAACATTTTACTGGAAGTTCTAGCCAGGGCAATCAGGCAGGAAAATGAAATAAAAGGCATTCAGATGAATTAAAACTATCTATATTGGCAGATAACCCAACAAAGTGCTCAGAGGTAAGCATATTCCTTAAAGAATCACACACAAAAAATAAAATAGAAGCATTTTTCCAAATAGATTTGTTTTCGTATGTATATATTAAGAGAAAAAAATCAAACAAAGAATGGGCAACAGGACAACAGTTTTAAAATGCATTTTTACTACAAAACAATGCAAATTATTTGCAAAAAATATGAAAGTATATGGAGTAAAAGTCAAGTTTTTCTAAGTTCCTCTTTTCAGAATGATCCTTGATAATCATTTGTTTATACCTTTCTAGTTTTTCTCTTTAGATAAAACATTATTGTTTATAGAGGTATCATTAGTACTTTGCAAATACATTTTCCTTTATTCCTTTATTTTCTGTGCATGTGTGGGGAGGTGCAATATGTTCCTCTATTTTCCCTTTATGAATCATAGGTTTTCCGTCATGTTTTGAAAGACTTTCCTA
>NW_016844737.1:0-1253 GCF_001698545.2 Rhinopithecus bieti | reverse complement strand
CATATAGATTCTTTTACCTTCCACATCTTTGTGCTATATATATATTATATCTGCATATATTCAACATCCTATCAGACATTTTCTTCGTTTTTGTTTGTTTGTTTTTGCTTTCAATCATGAAATGTGTTGTAAGGAACTCAAGAGGAGAAAAATCTATTATTTTTACCCAGATATTTACCATTTCTATTGCTTTTCCTTCATTCTTGATGACCCAGATTTTCTTCTGGCATCATTTCCTCTCTGTCAGAAAACTTTTTTTTAGCAATTCTCTGAAAGCAGGTTTGCTGGTTTTGAATTATCTTTTTCTTAATCTTAAAATGTATTTATTTCACCATTATTAAGGATATTTTCACTGGATTTAGGATTCTAGGTTGACAACCTTTCATTTTGGTACTTGAAAAATGTTGTGGACTTACTTCTGGATGCCATGCTTTCGAATGAGAAATTCGTTTTCCCTATAGAATACATTGTTTTTCTACGGCTGATTTCAAGATTTTCTTTCTCATGATCTTTCAGCAATTTGATTATGCTGTATCTGGGCATGGATTTCTTTGGGTTTATCCTGAATAAGATTGGCTCATCATTGTAAATCTGTAGATTTGTCCTTTGTCAAACCTGATAAGTTTTCAACCATTATTTCTTCAAATATTTTTTCAACTCAGCACTCTTTCTTGTCTCCTTCTTGGACTCCAATTTTGTGAATTATAGAATTTTTGTTATTGTTCCACAGGTCTCTGAGGTTCATCTTTTCAATCTTTTTTTCTGTGTTCAGATTGGATAATTTCTATTGCTCTGTCTTCAAGTTCACTGACTCTTTTCTCTATAATCTCTATTTTTCCAGTAAGTCCATGCAATAATATTTGTTTGTCTGTGGGGATTTCTTTTTTTTTTTTTAGTTTTTATTTTCAGTTCAGGGGTACAAGTATGGTTTGTTACATAGGTAAACTTGTGTCATAGGGGTCTGTTGTACAGATTATTTCCTCACCCAGGTATTAAGCCTAGTACCCATGAGTTATTTTTCCTGATCCTCTCCCTCTTCCCACTCTCCACCCTCCAGTAGACTCCACTGTGTGTTATTCCTCTCCATGTGTCTATGTGTTCTCATCATTTAGTTCCCACTTATGAATGAGAACACCTGGTATTTGGTTTTCTTTTCCTATGTTAGTTTGCTAAGGACAACGACCTCCAGCTCCATCCATGTCCCTGTAAAGGACATGATCTTGTTCTTTTTTAAGCTGCATAGTATTCCTTTT
>NW_016844735.1:0-1252 GCF_001698545.2 Rhinopithecus bieti | reverse complement strand
ATTTCTCACATCCTCTCCAACACCTGTTGTTTCCTGACTTCTTAATGATTGCCATTAATGGAAGAGACTCCTGGCAGACCACATGCGTTCTAATGATAGAGACACGTTCAGGACCTCAGGTATTTTAAAGATAGTGACAACTGGCCAACCTCAAGTGTTCTAATGGTATAGTCTCTGGTGACTCCAAGCATTCTAATGATAGACACACCTGTGTGACCTGAGGCATTCTAAGATTAGAGTTTCCTGGCCAACCCCAGCCACTCTAATGACATACTCTTGGGTGACCTCATGCATTCTAAGGATAGAGGCTCCTAAACGACTTCAGGCATTCTAATGATAGAGACAGCCCGTTGGCCCCAGGCATTCAAATGATAGAGACTCCTGGCTGACCCTAGGCATTCTAATGATAGACACCTGGGCGACATCATACATTCTAAGGTTGCAGACACTTGGTCGATCACAGGCCTTTTAATGAGAGACTCCTGGCTTACCCAGGGATTCTCATCATAGAGAAACATTGGCAACCTCAGGCTCTCTAAAGATATAGACTCCTGGACGACTTCAGACATTCTAATGATATAGGCACATGGGTAACCTCTGACATTCTAAGGATAGAGACATCTGGCCAACCACAGGCATTCTAATGGTAGTGTCTACTGGCCAACGCCAGGTATGCTAATCATATAAATTTCTGGGCACCCTCAGGAATTCTGAAGATACAGACTTCTGGCTGACCTCAGGTATTCTAATAATAGACAACTTGGCTACCTCAGGCATTCAGAGGACAGAGACTTCTGGATGACCCCAAACATTCTAATGATAGAGACACATGGGCAACTTCAGGCATTCTAAGGATAGAGACTCCTGGTCAAACCCAGCTATTCTAATGATAGACATCTGGCCAATCCCAGGCATTCTAACAATACAGGCAATTGGCCAACACCAAACATTCTTAGGATAGAGACTCCTGGCTGACCCCAGGCACACTAATGATATATACCTGGGCAACCACAGGCATCCTAAAAATAGATACCATTGGCCAACTTCAGGCATTTTAATGGGAGAGACACCTGGCCAATCACAGGCATTCTAATGATAGAGACACATTGGGAACCTCAGGCATTTTAAAATAGTGACAACTGGCCTACATCAAGCATTCTAATGGTGCAGTCTCTGATTGACCCTAGGCATTCCAATGATAGACACACATGGACGAGCTGAGGTATGATAAGAATAGAGTCTCTGCCGGGCG
>NW_016844734.1:0-273 GCF_001698545.2 Rhinopithecus bieti | reverse complement strand
AAAAGAAAAGGATCTCTTCATATCCTTCACCTGCTTTTTGATGGGGTTGTTTGTTTGTTTTTTTCTTGTAAATTTGTTTAAGCTCCTTGTAGATTCTGGATGTTAGACCTTTGTCAGATGGATAGATTCCACAAATTTTCTCCCATTCTATAGGTTGCCTGTTCATTCTGATGACAGTTTCTTTTGCTGTGCAGAAGTTTAATTTGATCTCCTTTGTCTATTTTGGCTTTTGTTGCCATTGTTTTGGTGTTTTAGTCATGAAATCTTTGCCCA
>NW_016844733.1:0-1984 GCF_001698545.2 Rhinopithecus bieti | reverse complement strand
GGCCGCGCGCCCGCCCGCGTGCGCCCCCTGCCTGCCTCCCTGCCCGCCTCTTTGCGGGGCCCCAGGTGGGGGTGCAGGAGGAACCACCACTCTTCCCAAGGCTTTGGGTGGGGGGCTTCTGTGCCATCTCAGATGATTGCTACCTGGTCCAGAACAGTCTCATGAGGGATGAGGGGGGTGCTCCTGGACCAAATCAAATGCCGGGAGGGGGCGCCTGGGGCTTGGACTGCCTCACTATGGGAGTGGGGATTATGGGGAGGGCCTGGGTGGGGGCCTCCTGAACCATCTCTAGTGGGAAGAAGCTCGGGCTCCTGGCCACCACATGTGGACAGGGGATATGGGAGGGCGACCTGGAATATCTCTTACAATCTCCCCATCTCCAGCGATGGGGAACAGGGGATTCCTCCAATGGCTCAAGTCCAGGCCTACCCCAGTTATGGGGGAGGGAGGAAGGGTATGGAGGCCCTTGTTTATTTCGTATGCGGAGAGAACAATCTCCCATGGGCTTTCAACGTAGCGGGGAGGGTCGAATCATCTCTAATTGAGGCTGAGAGGTTTAGGGGTTAGACCTGGTTCCTGAACCAGCTTTGGTTGGCAGAAACTTAGATACGGGGTGATGATGGAGGAGGGGATGATCCTGAGTCACACAGATGGAGGGGCTCGAGGCCAGGACTATCTCTGTTTAGGGTTTAGGAAAATGTTTACTGGGCCATCTCTAATGTGGCCAAAGTCTAGAATCGTTTTATGGAATGCAGGGGAAGGAGGGGAAGACAGCAGGTCTCCTGAACCGTCACTAATAAGGAAGCGGGCCTGGACATCTCGGATTAGGGGAGATCGTCCCTAATGTGTGCAGATCATCCCTTAGGGAAGGGACTTAACTCCTGAACACATTTAAAGCGGCGAGGGCTTGGTTCAGAGCCATCGCTGGCTGCAGGAGGGCGCAGGGCCGCTGGCCCCCCCCTCCAGGGCCCTCAACCCCTATCCCCATCGCCCGCCCCGCCCCTCTCCTGGGGTACAGCGATTCTCACAAATCTCAGGAGAGAAAGGTGAGATCAGCGCGCGTCCCCGCGGGACCTGTAGGCGCGGACACGCGCGGTTGCCAGGGGCGCCCGGGGCCCCTCCTTCCTTCCCCGGAGTCGGCGTGGGCGGGCAGGGACCTCGGAGCATGCGCACTGATACCCGGCTCCGCGCGCCTCCTGGCGGCCTAGAGCGACCATCGCTCCGCGACCCACTTAGACGGGGCGTCCCCACCCCCACCTCGGCGGAGGATCACTTCCCTCCCAACTAAAGGGTGTGTCTCCGTCCCCAGCACACCTGGAGTTCCTACCTCATGGCAGTCTCGGAGGAAGTGCTGCAACTCAAGTTGGTCATGTAGCTTTTGCATCCATTGCTGGGCCCGTAACTGGTTTTCTTGGTTCCTGGGGATGGGGAGATAAGGGCTGGGGAAAGGTCCCGGGGGGTAGCGGGGAGGCGCTGGCAGTAGGATCGTGAGGGCATTGGGTTGGGTAGGGGAAGAAGGGCGTGGAGAACATGTAAGAGAAGAGAGAGGAACTAGTGGGGCAAAGCCAGCGGGGACAGGGCTGGAGAAGGGCAGAGAGAGAGAGACAGAGGAAGAGAAACGGAGAGGGAGAGACAGGCACTTAGAAAGAAAGAGATATAGATGCAGAGAAAAAAAGGCAATTCTAGAGAGAAAGATAACAGAGAACCAAAGACAGACATACCCAGGGACAAAAACAAAACAAAACAAAAAACGAGAAAGTGAGAGGAGACACCAGAAAGAAGGAGAGAGAGAGAGAGAAAGACAGTAAGACAAGACGAGAAAAGAGATGGAGTAAGGCAGAGCCAGAAAGATACTCAGGGAGCAGCAGATGAGGAAAGAGGAGGCAGAGAGAGGGAAAGTGACAGAAGGAGTCCAGTCAGGGATAGCCCAGAAAGAGACAGGCAGAGAAGTGGCAAATGCCACTAGGAAAAGACAGCCCCACAG
>NW_016844732.1:0-274 GCF_001698545.2 Rhinopithecus bieti | reverse complement strand
GAAGTTACACTGTTCTTTTCATTGCGCAGTTTGCGAACACTGTTTTTTTGCAATCTGCAATGGGATGTTTGAGAGCACATTGAAGAATATGGTGACAAAGGAAATATCCTCAGAGAAAAACTAGAAAGAAGCCCTCTGAGAAACTTCTTTGTAATGTGTGAATTCATCTCACTGAGATACACCTGTCTTACATGGAGCAGTTTGCTAAGACTGTTTTCATGAAATCTGCAACAGGAAATTTTGGAGCATATTATGCCTATTGTGAGAAAGGAAA
>NW_016844731.1:0-553 GCF_001698545.2 Rhinopithecus bieti | reverse complement strand
ATATCCTTTGCAGATTCCACGAAAATAGTGTTGGGAAAGTGCTCCAAGAAAAGTAAGTTGTAACTCCCTGAGATGAACTCTCACATCACAAAGAACTTTCTCAGAAACCTTCTTTCCAGTCCTTACCTGAGGATATTTACTTTTTTTATCATAGGCCTCAATTTGCTCCCAAATATCCCTGTGCAGATTCCAGGAAAACAGTGTTAGCAAACTGCTCCATGAAAAGAATGATGTAACTCTGTGAGATGAATTAACACATCACAAAGCAATTTCTCAGAAATCTTGTTTCAAGTTCTTATATGAGGATATTTCCTTTCTCACCAAAGGCTTCAATGAGATTCAAAATATCCCTTCTCAGATTACCCAAAAACACTGCTACCAAATTGATCCATGTAACTCTGTGATATGAAATAATACATCACAAGTCAGTTTCACTGAAAGTTTCTTTATAGTTATTATATGAGGATATTTCCGTTGTCACCATAAGCTTCAATGCACTCCGAATAATCCCATTGCAGATTCCAAGAAAACAGTGGTAGCAAGTAGTTCAATA
>NW_016844730.1:0-469 GCF_001698545.2 Rhinopithecus bieti | reverse complement strand
AAAGAAATAGCAAGTTTGATCCCAGCCTATAGGGACAAGGACTTGACAATGCACCCTGGATTCTAGATAGAGATTCCTAAGCCTTTGGTCCTGTTCAGGGGCACAGAGAATAATAATAATGTAGAACATCAAAAAAAGAAAAATTAAATCCTGTTACAATTACAACAAGAAATCAATAAAGCTACCACAAAAGTGCAGTCGGGTAATATTTAAGGGAGTCCTTTTTCATAATCATCATTTGAAGGTTGACTTCAGCAGAAAAAAGTTATTGAAAACCAACTCATGGCAAACTGAGAAGACGTGAGTTCTTGGCCTAAGGACTTAATGTTTTAGAGCACTCAAATTGAGTCTTTATGTTAAAATCTGTTAACGGGGAGAAATCACTGTCAATTTTCATTTAAGATAAATGGTAAAATTTATGTTATTTTTATCCATAGCAATAATTTTTATTTTTTTATTTTTTAATTTA
>NW_016844729.1:0-839 GCF_001698545.2 Rhinopithecus bieti | reverse complement strand
GGATATCTGGGAGAGCTTTGAAGCCCATGGTGACAAAGGAATTATCCTCAGATAAAAGCAAAAGAAGCTTTCTGAGAAACTGCTTTGTGATGTGTCAATTCATTGCACAGAGCTACACTATTCTTTTCATTGAGCAGTTTGCTAACACTGTTTACTTGGAATCTGCTATGGGATATTTTGGAACGTATTGAAACTTAGTGTGAAAAAGTAAATATCCACAGACAAAGCTACAAAGAAACATTCTAAGAAACTGATTTGTGATTTACGAATTCTTCTCACAGAGTTACACCTTTGTTTTCATGGATCAGTTGGCTAGGACTGTTTTGGGGAATCGGAGAAGGGATTTTGGATCACATTGAAGCCTATGCTTACAAAGGAAATATCCTCATAGAAAAACTAGAAAGAAGGATTCTGAGAATCTTCTTTGTGATGTTTGAATTCAATGCGCAGTGTTACACTGCCCTTTATATGGAGCAATTTGCTAGCCCTGTTTACCTGGAATCTACAATGGCGTATTTCAGAGTGCATTGAATCTTAGTGTGAAAAGGAAATATCCTGAGACAAAACAAGAAAGAAGCTCTCTGAGAAATTGCTTTGTGATGTCTGAATTCACACACTGTTCTTTTCATTGAGCAGTTTGCTGACACTCTTTTCTTAGAATCTGCAATGGTATATTTCGGAGCACCTTGAGGCTTATGGTGACAAAGGAAATATCCTCATATAAAAACTGGAAAGATACTTTCTGAGAAACTGCTTTGTGATGTGTTAATTAATCTCACAGTGTTACATAATTGTTTTCATGGATCAGTTTGGTAGCACTGTTTTGGGGAATCTGAGAA
>NW_016844728.1:0-993 GCF_001698545.2 Rhinopithecus bieti | reverse complement strand
GTACCATTGCACTCCAACTTGGGTGACAAGAGCGAAACTCCGTCTCAAAAAAAAAAAAAGTAACGATAATCCTACCCGTTTCTTAGCGGTGTTTGAAGAAGTTAAGTTAATAATGCAGGGATCATGGTATCTGGTACACTGCAAGCCCTCGATATACGTTACTTGCTACATCTTTTCCTCACATATCTCAGCAAATCAATGTGCCTGTTGCGGAGTCAGACAGAAATGAGTTCAAGTTCCGCTTTATCCTTGCTGTTTATTTAATCGAGTATCTTTAACTTGGCCTTTCTGTGACTCAGTTTCCCTCCCTGTTAAACGGTGTTTACAACTGTTTTCTTCAGTGGAGAACACTTAAACATGGGGAGGCCGTTAGCACTCCTGTTAGCTCTCTGGCCAGGCCGAGGATCAGCTCTAGCCATAACGCGATTGAACGGGAAGGAAGGGAGAAGGTAATAGGGGAGCCGAGAAGGGGTGTCCTGCGAGCCGCCCCCCCACTCCCTCCTGCAAAAGCAGGCGGGGCGCTGGGCTGCGGTGGCATCAGAGGCTTTAACCCTTCCCAGGCCGCGCCTCTCTCCCTGCGGTTCAGACACCGCACCCAAGGAGGGGGCCTGGGAAGGACAAGGCCTGGGGGTAAGACCCACGCGTGGCGCGGAGGCTAGACCGGGTGAGGGGTTGGGGACTAGTCCTGCCCTCGACCCTTTGCCTCCCTCCAGCCGGGGAGACCAGGGGCTCCAGCTATGCCCCGTGCGCGCGGAGGAGGGATGCTCGCCAGGTGGGGACATGCTTGGGGGAGGGGCTGTCGGCCCCCTAGCCGCTCACCTGGGCCCGCGGCCTCCGGCGCCGCTGTCCCCACTGCTCACTGCGACCGACTGACCTCCCTGTCGGCGTCCGTTGCCCGGCCCGGCCCGGCCCGGCCCAGCCCGGCTCAGCTCGGCCCCGCGGGCTCACGGCTCAGCCAGATCCGCATGCGCCGCCGCGCCTCCCTTGCTCGCG
>NW_016844727.1:0-598 GCF_001698545.2 Rhinopithecus bieti | reverse complement strand
AGAGAAACAAGAAATGGGGAAAGGATTCCCTATTTAATAAATGGAAATCTGGTTGTTTAAAAGATCTTTAAAAACTAAGATGAGGGCATTGTAGAGTAGGGTGCGCCCTAAATTCAATATGATTGGTATTCTTGTAAGAGAAGAGACATGAAGACAGACACTCGGGGCAGAAGGTCATGTAACAATGGAAGCAGAGCCTGCAGTGATGCAGCTCCAAGCCAAGGAATGCCAAGGATTTCTGCAACCACCAGAAATTAGAAAGCGGCAAAGAATTCTTCTTCTCTGGAGCCTTCAGAAAGAGCATGACCATGCCAACACTTCGATTTTGGACTTCTAGCCTCTAGAACTGTGACAGAATAAATTTCTGTTGCTCTAAGCCACCTTCATGGTAAATATTTTATGGCAGCTAATATAGTTTGGATGTTTGTCCTCTCCAAATCTCATGTTGAAACGTAATCCCCAATGTTGGATCTACTGGGAGGTGTTTGGGTTATGGGGGCAGATCCCTCATGCATGGCTTGGTGCTGCCCTTGTGATAATGGATGAGTGAGTTCTCATGAGAGCTAGCAGTTTAAAAGTGTGTGGCGACTTACTTCTC
>NW_016844726.1:0-1186 GCF_001698545.2 Rhinopithecus bieti | reverse complement strand
TTATAAAGCACCTAAAGTACTTTTTGAAAATATAGTCTTAGGCTCCACTCTGAAATTTTGATTCACGAAATCTGAAACTACCTACTAAGTACTGTCAACATAACAGGTCTTTGCACTTATTCCGAACTACTGATCTAAATCAACTCCTTACTCTATGTGGAATCCTCTTTACAAAATCTTTAAAATGTGGCCATTCACTGACTCAAGGCAGCATGGTCCATTGTTGGACAATTCTAGTTGAGAGAAAGTTTTTATGTATTAACCCCAAATCCTAGAAACTTCTCCCCAATATTGTGTGTCCAGCAACCTCACATGACCCTTCCATGGCCAGACATGTGCTTGGTTCATCAGGGGGTCCTTATTTTGCTTAACCAATTCTGTCTCAGGACCTAAGGAGTGTGCGTATCAAAAAACCAAATTGCATTAGAACTTACATTTATATTGATGAAACAAAATATCCACAGGTTTATGTCCCTCAATTAGTAGCTATGCTGGATTGAGCTGTTTACTCAGAAATGGCTTCTAATAACTTAAATGTTGGCTGAGTATTTAAGATTAAGATTTGCCACTTAAATGACAGCAACACTTCATTCAGTATTGGGAAATGTGAGAAGTTTGACTGAAAAGCCCCACTAGCCTATTTACCGGTATCAGGGTTACAGCTGAATTTAAACTTACACTCAGGCTTCTCCAGACCAAAAGAGCCCCATCTTCTGAACTTCCTCAAAAAGTGAAAGACAGATCTGGGAAATCTGTGCCAAGACAATCATATCACTGGGAGTAAGAACAGTACTGTGAATCCCAGAAATCTAAGACAGGTCTCAGTTAATTTAGCAAGTTTATTTTGCCAAGGTTGAGAATGCACACCCGTGACACAGCCTTAGGGTGTCCTGATGACATGTGCCCATAGTGGTCAGGGCACAGTTTGGTTTTATACATTTTAGAGACATATGAGACATCAGTCAACATATGCAAGATGAACATTGGTTCGGTTCGGAAAGGTGGGACAGCAAGAAGCAAAGACAGGACAACTCAAAGTGGGAAGGGGGCTTCCAGGTCAAAGGTAGATAAGAAACAAAAGATTTCACTCTTTTGAGTTTCTGATTTGCCTCTCCAAAGGAGGCAATCAGATACGCATTTGTCTCAGTGAGCAGAAGGGTAACTGAATCAAACAGGAGGCAGGTTT
>NW_016844725.1:0-1185 GCF_001698545.2 Rhinopithecus bieti | reverse complement strand
AATATCTTAAATTCAATTATGTCTAAACTGCCTTCTAGATTATATTCTTTGGAAAGTACTTAATCTTCCTGAGTCTTCCTCTCTTTGAAATGGATATAATAATGAAATATACTTGACCATTAAATAGGCAGAAGAACGTAAACCTTTGATGACGCTTTTTAAAAAATTTAGTAAATGAAGGAGAGAAATTGGATAGTTGTTAGAAGGGGTATAGAGGATGGCTTTTTTTTTCTTTGTTTTAATTTTTATTTATTTATTTATTGTTTTAAGAGGTAGAGTCTTGCTCTTTTGCCCAGTTTGAAGTGCAGTAGTGCCATCAAAGCCCACTGTAGCCTAAACCTCCTGGGCTCAAGATATCCTCCCACCTCAGCATCCCCCCTAGTAGCTGGAACCAGAGGCATGCACCATCATGCCTGGCTAATTTTTGTTGTTGTTGTTGTTGTTGTTGTTTAATGATGGGGTTTCATGATGTTACCCAGGCTGGTCTCGAACTCCTGGCTTTAAGATATCCTTCTGCCTCAGCCTCCCAAAGTGCTAGCATTACAGGCATGAGCCACTGCACCTGGCCTAGGATGGTTTTAAGTTGAAAGAATTATGAATATGGATATATTGATGGAAAGGAACCAGTGATAGAGAAATTAAGAATATAGGAAAGGAGAATTACTATTATAGTTGTGATGTGAGATTGTGTAGAGAATGTGATCCAGAATAGTGGTAGAGCAATTCCTCTACATTGGATTTCAGGAAGGACATTTGTCCAGTAAGCTAAAAGAAGCCAGGCAGGAGGATCCATTTCCACTGAGATTGAATGGATAAATAATGATAGGTGTGATGCAGATATGTTGATGGAACTGGGGTAGAGCAGTGAATTGAGGGATTTCTGCCTAGTCTCCTCAGTGAGGTAGGAAAGATAGTTTTTGACAAGATAACAGAACATGTTGAAGAAAAACAACGAGAAAGATATCTCCAGAAAATATTCCTTAATCTTTTCCAGAATCTGAAGAAAATTTCATTTTATTTAAAATACATTATATTAACTGTTTAAGAAGTGGTTGTAAAGAAATCAGCAGGGCATAATTGATAAGGAAAAAAGGAGTTAAGAAGAGTAATAATGATGTTGAACATTAACTAAATCTGAAAATCTGACTTTTTTTTTTTTTAACAAGAATAAAGCTCTGTATAATA
>NW_016844724.1:0-272 GCF_001698545.2 Rhinopithecus bieti | reverse complement strand
CCTTTCCATGCCGTCCTCCCTTCCATGCTGTCCACCCCTCCACACCATCCTCCCCTCCACGGCGGACTCCCCTCCATGCCATCCTCCCTTCCACGCCGTCCACCCCTCCACGCCATCCTCCCCTCCACACCGTCCTCCCCTCGATGCCGTCCTCCCCTCCACGCTGTCCTCCCCTCCACGCCGTCCACCCCTCCACGCCGTCCTCCCCTCCACGCCGTCCACCCCTCCACGCCATCCTCCCCTCCATGCCGTCCTCCCCTCCACGCCGTCCT
>NW_016844723.1:0-469 GCF_001698545.2 Rhinopithecus bieti | reverse complement strand
GGCCGCGCCCGCACCAAGCTGGTTCTGCTTGTGTAAATCCTCCAGGGCCTTGACGAAGCCCTCGGCGAACTCCTGCTCCTCGCTGGCCGCCACCTTCGGGTAGATGAACTGTGTGCTCGTCGGCGTGGTGGTGACCAGCCCGTTGGACTGTATGATGAGGCGCTCGAGCTCGGGGGAGGCCAGCTTCAGCAGCCCCAGGTCGGGAGAGGCGAGCAGACCGTCGGGGGGTGCCGCGCTGGGGGCGCCGTCGGCGCGCAGGGGGGTTGGAGGCGGTGCGGCCGCAGGCTTCAGCGCCGCCGCCACCTGCTCACTCAGGCTCAGCGTCAGCGCGTCCTTCTTCATCATGCTGCCGGCCGCGGCCGTCGGGGGCGCCCCGGAGAACAGGCGGCCCGGGGACGCGAAGCTGCCGCCGCTGCCACTGGCGCCGCCGCCCAGGCCGCTCAGCGCCTCATCGCCGTAGAAGGGTGTT
>NW_016844722.1:0-274 GCF_001698545.2 Rhinopithecus bieti | reverse complement strand
CATCTCACAGACATACATATATTTAGTGGAGCCGTTTGCCAGCACTCTTTTTGTGGCATCTGAGAAGTAATATTTTGGATCGCTATGAAGACTCCTCAGACGAAGGAAATACCTTAGTATTTGATGTATGAATTCATCTCAGAGAGTTACACCTTAGTCTTCATGGAGCAGTTTGCTAACACTGTTTTCCTGAAAACTGCAACGTGGTATTTGGGAGCGCATTGAGGCCTGTGGTGAAAAAGGAAATATTCTCAGATGAAAACTGGAAAGAAGC
>NW_016844721.1:0-468 GCF_001698545.2 Rhinopithecus bieti | reverse complement strand
TATAAAATTTTCCTTGCCTTCTCTTGTTTCTAACTACAGTCAGTCCAATGACTTCAAGTACTATCTACATGTAATACTTTTAAATGTGTATTATATATATACATATATATATATATTTTATTTTTTTTTTTGAGACGGAGTCTCGCCCTGTCGCCAGACTGGAGTGTAATGGCACAGTCTCAGCTCACTGTAACGTCTGACTCCCGGGTTCAAGCGATTCTCCTGCCTCAGCCTCCCAAGTAGCTGGGCTTATAGGCGCCCACCGCCACATCCAGCTAATTTTTGTATTTTTAGTAGAGACAGGATTTCGGCATGTTGGTTGATTGGTTTCGAGCTCCTGACCTTAATTGATTGCCTGCCTCGGCCTCCTAAAGCGCTGAGAATACAGGCGTGAGCCACCTTGGCCATAATATTTTCCTGTTTCCAAACATTTTACATGAGAGGAAAGTGGAGAATAAATCATCTGAC
>NW_016844720.1:0-469 GCF_001698545.2 Rhinopithecus bieti | reverse complement strand
CACTGCAACCTCCGCCTCCTAGATTCAAGCAATTCTCCTGCCTCGGCCTCCCGTGTAGCTGGGACTATAGGCACCCGCCACCACGTACTGCTAATTTTTGTATTTTTAGCAGAGATGGGGTTTCACCATGTTGGTCAGGCTGGTCTCAACCTCTCGACCTCAGGTGATCCGCCTGCCTCAGCCTCCCAGTGCTGGGATTACAGGCGTGAGCCACTGCGCCTGGCTATAAATTTGTATTTTTAAACAAATGATACTGTACTATTCTGTCCTTTTGTCACTTAACTGTACACATTTACATAGGAAGGAGTGTTGTAAAGGGTTTGAATCATATATACTCTGTGAGGAGGACGCCAAGACCCCATTCTACTACAGCTTTCTCTAGAATGGGAAATATAGAAATCTGAATAGACAAACCTCAGTACAGGAAAAACAATGAACACTATCTCCTTGTAGGCCATATATTTCTTTT
>NW_016844719.1:0-552 GCF_001698545.2 Rhinopithecus bieti | reverse complement strand
GGGATATTTGGGAAAGCATTAAAGCCTACATTGAGAAAGAAAATATCCTCAGAAAAAAAACAAAAAGAAGATTTCTGAGAAACTGCTTTGTAAGGTTCGAATTCATCTCACAGAATTACACTGTTCTTTTCATTTACCACTTTGTTAACACTCTTTTCTTGGATTTTGCAACGGGATATTTCCGAGTGCATTGAATCTTATGGTGACAAAGGAAATATCCTCATGTAAAAAGTAGAAAGAAGCATATAGAGAAACCGCTTTATGATGTGTTAATTCTTCTCAGAGTTACACGATTCTTTTCATAGATCAGTTTGGTAGCACTGTTTTTTGGGAATCTGAGAAGGGATAGTTTTGATCACCTTGAAGCCTATGGTGTCAAAGGAAATATGCTCAGATAAAACTAGAAAGAATTTTCTGAGAAAGGTTTTGTGATGTGTCAATTCATCTCACAGAGTTACACCTTTCTTTACATAGAGGAGTTTGCTAATACTGTTTTCATGGAATCTGCAAAGGTATATTTGGGAGCACATTGAGGCCTAAGAAGTATCCTCA
>NW_016844718.1:0-469 GCF_001698545.2 Rhinopithecus bieti | reverse complement strand
AGTAATATTTAGGGAGTCTTTGTTTTACAGAAACAAAGTCTGTGTTGAGATAAACGATTTTTCTACATATTTTACATTCTTGACCACTTTCATCCTTCAGTGTTTCCTTGACTGTGAATGCAGCTTGCCACAGAAGTTTGTCTTGGCTTTCCTTGTAGTGATCTGTCTGCTCGTCAACTTGCCAGACTTCTAGAAGAAAATGCAATGAATCATCAAACTTGTCTTCCCACTATAATTTATTAAATAACTTTAATCCCTAAATGCCCAAGCAGTGAACTCCTATCAACATGACTTGAGCTGATGTGGATGGAGGACTCTCCCCATGTCCCAGGCTCAAAATCAAGAAAAGAAACATATTAGGTATCAAAATGAAGTGGGAATTTAAAGTGAGACGGTAAACAGAACAGCTTGAGGATTTGAAGGGGACCATAGGGCACAAATGTTCAGGAATTCAGTAAAGTCAGAGTGT
>NW_016844717.1:0-1299 GCF_001698545.2 Rhinopithecus bieti | reverse complement strand
ACAAAATTTAGTTTAACATTCAAGCCTCTCACTGTCTATTCCAGCAAAACTGGCCTTCTTGCTGTTCCTCAAACAAGACAAGTATTCTGTTTTTTTTTTCTTTTATCTAAATATCCTCCTTTCTCTAAGCTGCCTTGCCCTTAGTATGGACTTCTGTTTTATCACTGGCACACTACGTGCTAATTGTTTGTTTGGTTGTATGTGTGTCTCATCACTGGAATGGTGTTGTTTACGAAAATTTTATTCATTACATTATCTTATGGCCACACAAAAGGCCCAACATGTTAACAATGATTGTTTCTGGAACAGAAGGATTCATTCATACATTCCTCCAACCATTATATACTAGGAATTTACTGTGTGTCAGCATTATTTTGGGTGTTAAGAATACAATGATAAAGAAAACAGACACATTCCTTGTGCTCAGAGAGCTTACATTCAATTTAGGGATACACACAATCACTTTCAAATAGAAGTAAGTGGCTAAGAAGACAATGTGATATGACAGTGAGGGATAGGAGGCAACTTGAGATAGGGTAGTCAGAAAGGCATCTCTGAGGTGGCATTAGAGCAATAATAAAAATAACAGCCATCAATGCTAAGATTTGAGGGAAGTACATTCTAGGTAAAAGGAATAACAAGTATTAAGTCTCTGAGGTAAAAAGATGTTGGTGTTTTTTGAAGCACGGCAAAAAAGTCAGTGTGATCAAAGCAACGTATGCAAGGGGGAGTGAAAGGTAATAAAGTTGGAAAGAGAGCAAGGCATCAGATTAAGTAGGCCATTGTAGAAATGTAAAATTTTTCCTGAGTATATAGGAGGCCATTGGAGGGATAAAACAGGGGAAGGAAGCAATATAATTTTTACTTTCTAATAGTCACTGCATGCTGTGTGAGAGGAATACCTTGCATTGTTGTGAGAGTGGAACAGGGAACAAATTAAGATGCTATTTGCCGTTGTACTGGTCTACGCTAAAGCAGATGTTACTTTACATGGATGAACAAATAAATAAGTAAATGAGTGAATAAATAGATACATAAATGAACAACAAAATGAAGGGATTGAAAAGAAATTGACAATTAAATTAATGAAGGAAGAAATGAGAGAAAAAAGGGAAGAAAGAACAAGAGAAAAGAGACACATAACTGATGATATGCATTCCCTTTAAACTTGTTTGTCATTCTTAGGGATTCAAAACAGGGGAAAATCCCAATCACTTTCAGCTGCAGCTTTAGTTGCTACTTTAGTGAAACATTGAATATAACAACCGTGCTGGAACAAAAACAGTTTCACGCACCTTT
>NW_016844716.1:0-595 GCF_001698545.2 Rhinopithecus bieti | reverse complement strand
TCATTTCTTTTTACTCTTTTTTCTCTAACCTTGTTTTTGCACTTTATTTCGTTAGTTTGATCTTCAATCACTGATACCTTTTCTTCTACTTGATCAAATTGGCTCTTGAAGCTTGTGCATGTGTCACGAAGTTCTCGTGCCATGGTTTTCAGTTCCATCAGGTCATTTAAGGTCTTCTCTACGTTGTTTATTCTAGTTAGCCATTTGTCTAATCTTTTTTCAAGGTTTTTAGCTTCATTGAGATGGATTTGAACATCCTCCTTTAGCTCAGATAACTTTGTTATTACCGACCTTCTGAAGCCTACTTCTGTCAACTTGTCAAAGTCATTCTCCATCCAGCTAGCTTTGTTCCACTGCTGGCGAGGAGCTGCAATCCTTTGGAGGAAAAGAGGCACTCTGATTTTAGAATTTTCAGCTTTTCTGCTCTGGTTTCTCCCCATCTTTTGCTTTTATCTACCTTTGGTATTTGATGTTGGTGACCTACAAATGGGGTTTTGGTGTAGATGATCTTTTGTTGAGGTTGATGCTATTCCTTTCTGTTTGTTAGTTTCCCTTCTACCAGTCAGATCCCTCAGCTTCAGGTCTGTTGGAGTTT
>NW_016844715.1:0-958 GCF_001698545.2 Rhinopithecus bieti | reverse complement strand
CAGAGAATTTTTTTTTTTTTTTTTTTTTTTGAGACGGAGTCTCGCTCTGTCGCCCAGGCTGGAGTGCAGTGGCCGGATCTCAGCTCACTGCAAGCTCCGCCTCCCGGGTTCACGCCATTCTCCTGCCTCAGCTTCCCGAGTAGCTGGGACTACAGGCGCCCGCCGCCTCGCCCAGCTAGATTTTGTATTTTTTAGTAGAGACGGGGTTTCACCGGGTTAGCCAGGATGGTCTCGATCTCCTGACCTCGTGATCCGCCCATCTCGGCCTCCCAAAGTGCTGGGATTAGAGGCTTGAGCTACCGCGCCCAGCTGAGAATTCTTGTCTCAATAAAACACAATGAAACACAAGGATTGCCACACTGTTTAAAAGACACTATAAAGGGAGCTTTAATAATTCAAAATATTCTATGGAGTGATTACAATGCTCCAAAAGCAGCAGTGCTACAGAGTCCCACCACAGATATTGCCATTGACTGGGCCCCAAAAGAGTATTATTGACGAGATTGCTCTGGCCAAAATACCCAATGTTCAGAGTTTATTGATTATGAAGAAGAAGGCTGGCACTCCTATAAAAAGAAGGAATGGGTGTCTCCTTACCCGTTCAAATGGTTGGACAAGGGCATCATTCCTCCTAGACCAAAAATGATTCATCCTATAGTTACCCCAGAACATCCTGAATTGTGGAGGTTGGCTGCAGCCATGTCCAGAATTAGATTATGGAATGTAGCTTATCAAAAAATTCTTTCAAGGCCGGGCGCGGTGGCTCAAGCCTGTAATCTCAGCACTTTGGGAGGCCGAGACGGGCGGATCACGAGGTCAGGAGATCGAGACCATCCTGGCGAACACGGTGAAACCCCGTCTCTACTAAAAACTACAAAAAAACTAGCCGGGCGACGTGGCGGCGCCTGTAGTCCCAAGCTACTCGGGAGGCTGAGGCTGGAGAATGGCATAAACCCGG
>NW_016844714.1:0-457 GCF_001698545.2 Rhinopithecus bieti | reverse complement strand
TTTCTTTTTTTAGAGCAGTTTGCTAACACTGTTTTCATGGAATCTGCAATGGGATATGCCGGATCCCTTTGATGCCTACAGTGAAAAATGAACTTCCCTCAGATAAAATCTAGAATGAAGCCTTCTTAGAAACAGCTTTGTGATATGTGAATTCATGTTACAGGGTTTCACCGTTCTTTTCATTGGGCAGTTTGATAACACAGTTTTTGTGCAATCTGCAATAGGGTATTTGGGAGTGTTTTGAAGCCTGTGATGACAAAGGAAATATCCACAGATTAAAGTACAAAAAGAAGCTTTCTGTTAAACACCTTTGACATATGTGAACTCATCTCACAGAGTTACACCGTTCTTTTCATTGAGAAGTTTGCTAACACTTTTTTCAATTAATCTGCTATGGGATATTGGGAAGCACATTGATTAATACAGTGAGAAAGGAAATATACTCAGATAAAACTAG
>NW_016844713.1:0-2422 GCF_001698545.2 Rhinopithecus bieti | reverse complement strand
AGTGAGACTCCGTCTCAAAAAAAAAAAAAAAAAAAATTAAATTAAAACTTTTCTAAAGACAAGGTCTTCCTCTGTCACCCAGGCCAGAGTCCAGTGGCACCATTATAAATCACTGTCGCCTCGAACTCCTGAGCTGAAGGGATCCTCCTGCCCCAGCCTCCCAAGTATCTGGGACTACAGGCATGCACTACCATGCCTGGATAATTTTTTTTTTTTTTGAGATGGAGTCTCGCTCTGTAGCCCAGGCTGGAGTGCAGTGGCGCGATCTCGACTCACTGCTACCTCCGCCTCCTGCGTCCTGGTTTAAGCAGTTCCCCTGCCTCAGCCTCCCCAGTAGCTGGAATTATATGGACGCACCACCATGCCCAGCTAATTTTTGTAATTTTAGTAGAGATGGGGTTTCACCATGTTGGCCAGGCTGATCTTGAACTCCTGACCTTGTAATCTGCCTGCTGCAGCCTCCCAAAGTGCTGGGATTACAAGCAATGAGCCTCCACACCCAGCTACCTGCATAATTTTTAAATTTTTTGTAGAGGTGAGGGTCTTGCTATGTTGCCCAGACTGGTCTCAAACTCCAGGCTTCTAGTGATCCTCCTGCCTTCGCCTCCCAAAGTGCTGGGATTATAGATGTGAGGCACTGTGCCTGGCCAAAACAAATTTTTGTAAAAAAATTTTACTTTAAGTTCTGGGATACATGTGCAGAACGTGCAGATTTGTTACATAGGTATACATGTGCCATGCAAAAAAATTTTTTTATTTTAAAATTTATATATCAAAAATCAGATGCCTACTTTATTTTCATGTGCCTGCTTCCCCTACTCTGTTCCATAGAATTTGAATGATTTGCATAGCAGTATGAAAATATTTGTTGAAAGGACATATTCTGGTCTGGGCGCTGTGGCTCACGCCTGTAATCCCAGCACTTTGGGAGGCTGAGGTGGGCGGATCACTTGAGGTCAGGAGTTCGAGACCAGCCTGGACAACGTGGTAAAACCCTGTCTCTACTAAAAATACAAAAAAAAAAAAAAAAAAAAAAAAAGACTGGGCACTGTGGCTCACGCCTGTAATCCCAGCACTTTGGGAGGCTGAGGTGGGCAGATCACCTGAGGTCGGGAGTTTGAGACCAGCTTGACCAACATGGAGAAACCCCATCCCAACTAAAAATACAAAAATTAGCTGGGTGTGGTGGCACATGCTTGTAATCCCAGCTACTAGGGAGGCTGAGGCAGGAGAATCATTGGAACCCGGATGGGAAGGTTGCAGTGAGCTGAGATTGAGCCACTGCACTCCAGCCTAGGCAATAAGAGCAAAACTCTGTCTCAAAAAAAAAAAAAAATTAGTCAGGTGTGGGTGCACATGCCTATAATCCCAGCTACTTGGGAGGCTGAGGCAGGAATATCTCGCTTGAACCTGGGAGGTGGAGGTTGCAGTGAGCTGAGATCGAGCCACTGCACTCCAGCCTAGGCAACAGAGCAAGACTCTCTCTCTCTCAAAAAAAAGAGTATATTCTGTTTATTATACTTCTCTGAAGCTTTGTGCTATAACTGAATTTTATGTTTGTTAATTAGAAGAATACTTTTGAGTAATTTTCTTTGACTTTATTCTCTTTAATTTTTCATTTCTATAATATATAAGTTGATAAAGAGCTTTCTAATGGCCTTAACTTGTTTTGATCTCCTTTAGGGACTATTGAGCATTGTATGATGGTCTTATCTTTTTTTTTTTTTTTAAAGTAATCATTACTAAGCATGAAACCTTTTCATAGTAAAATTGTACCAGCCTTCCCCTCCACATTAGAAATACAGATATATGAGATTCCTACTGCTTCTGCTGCTCCAGTGACTCAGAAGGTATAAAAATATATAATTGAAAACATTACTTGGAGTGATTATAGCATTTTGATTGACTAGGTATCTTACTAGATTGCTTTAGACAACACACATTCTTTGGTTTTCCAGTTATTACAGTACAAAAGTGTAGGTATTTATTACTTTGATAACTATGAAATTTTTTAGAGATGTTGCAATATGTCTCTTTTTTTTTTTTGAGACAGAGTCTTGCTCTGTCACCAGGCTGGAGTGCAGTGGCGCGATCTCAGCTCACTGCAACCTCCGCCTACTGGTTTCTAGCGATTCTCTTCCTCAGCCTCCCAAGTAGCTGGTGACTACAGGCGTGTGCCACCACATCCAGCTGGGATTATAGGCATGAGCCACTGCGCCTGTTTTTTTTTTTTTTTTTTGAGACAGAGTCTTGCTCTGTCGCCCAGGCTGGAGTTCAGTGGCACAATCTCAGCTCACTGAAACCTCCACCTCCTGGGTTCAAGCGATTCTCCTGCCTCACCCTCCTGAGTAGCTGGGACTACAAGCACTTGCCACCATGCCCGGCTAATTTTTTTATTTTAGTAGAGGTGGGGTTTTACCAC
>NW_016844712.1:0-456 GCF_001698545.2 Rhinopithecus bieti | reverse complement strand
CCAAGGAATAATTTTCTACTTTAAAAGTTTTTTCAGGTCAACATTCTGGGATCTAAAACTTAGATCAAATTTCCTTAATGAACAAAGGAAAAGTTCAATGTTTCGAGTCAAAATCTCAAAATACATTACAAATATTGAGAGTTTCTAAAAGGATGTGTCAACCTATTCAACAGGTTGTGTCAACAGAAGACAAATGAGAGCATAACAGATTTGTATTACATCATAGAATAAGAGAAAAAAAGTTAAAATCAAAGATAATTTCTCTCCCTCTCATCTTTCTTGAGGACCCTTCCCAAAGGTATTTCTTTTAGCACAGAAAAAGCAAAAAATCACAACCTACCATCTGAAGATATTAAGGTACCTCTTACTACTAAGAAAATCTATTAACATATGAGCTCAAAATTCCAACTACTGAAGAAAAATAAAGCTAAAGGGAAAAAATACATACACTAATAT
>NW_016844711.1:0-557 GCF_001698545.2 Rhinopithecus bieti | reverse complement strand
AAATTTCCAGAGGTAAGTGGTGAAAGGCCACAATATGAAGTCACTCTCAGATGGGTCCCTTCTCTTGTCACACCCCACTGTAGAAGCAAAAGAGGACGGGGAGGCCAGAGCTGCTCAAAGCCTTATAACCCACAATTCTCATAGTTATTCTCAACTTAGAGACTGCTGCTTTCTAGGTGCACCCCCTCCAGGCCCCCAGACTGCCAGGCTCCAGGAATAAGTACCTCTAAGAAATACAGTATTTCAGTGCACTCACATTCCACTATTGCAAATTGGAGAAGAGAAGGACAAACTTAAAAGGTGAAAAGATTTAAGAGAACAACATGGTGAAACTCCGCCTCTACTAAAAATACAAATATTAGCAGGGCGTGGTGGCACGTGCCTGTAGTCCCAACTACTCGGGAGGCTGAGGCAGGAGAATCATTTGAACCCAAGGCAGAGGTTGCAGTGAGCCAACATTGTGCCACTGCACTGTAGCCTGGGTGACAAAGCAAGACTCCATCTCAAAAAAAAAAAAAAAAAAAAAAAAAAAAAAAAAAAAAAAAAAAAAATATGTG
>NW_016844710.1:0-1374 GCF_001698545.2 Rhinopithecus bieti | reverse complement strand
TGCCACCCAAAGTGCTGGGATTACAGGCGTGAGCCACCGCGCCCGGCCTTTTTTTTTTTTTTTGGAGAGGGAGTCTCGTTCTGTCGCCCAGGCTGGAGTGCAGTGGCGCGATCTCGGCTCACTGCAAGCTGCGCCTCCCGGGTTCAAGCTATTCTCCTGTCTCAGCCTCCCATGGGGCTGGGACTACAGGCGCCCGCCACCACGCCCGGCTACTTTTTTTGTATTTTTAGTAGAGACGGGGTTTCACCGTGTTGTCCAGGATGGTCTCAGTCTATTGACCTTGTGATCCGCTGGCCTCCACCTCCCAAAGTGCTAGAATTAAAAGTGTGAGCCACCGCCCTGGGCCAGTTAATCTCTTCAGGATTGGGGGGCCTAGAAGAAGAAGATCTAGCTATGTTAATAGAAATTCTTTACAGATGCAAATTTTCCCCCACAAAAGACAGCTTTCAAGATGTGGCAAAGAAACATGTTTTGTGGTAAAATGTTGTGATTTTCTTCCTCGTCTCTGAATGTTATGCCAGAGTCAGGTTGGAAAGTAAGTCACTATATATAGGGTTAAATAAAACCCGTCTGCTGAGAATTTATGATTTCTAGGCCATGACTCCCCAGACCCCTTAGATAAGAATTTAGGCAAGATAAAAAAAAAATCAGAGTTTAGTCCTCAATAGAGTCAATGTTCAGTTAGATTTGTCTACATGTCTTTGTTCACCATTTCTTCTTGCATATCAAACCACTTATGTGATAATTCCTTCTTCAAGAAGTGTGCCCTTTACAAATTACTGAGGATCTTTTTGTATTGTTTTGGCAACTTGATTACACCAAGAGGGTCTTTTTTTTTTTTTTTCCAGGCAGAGTTTCGCTCTTGTAGCCCAGGCTGGAGTGCAACACTGCAGTCTTGGCTCACTGCAACCTCCACCTTCCAGGTTCAAGCGATTCTTCAGCCTCAGCCTCCCAAGTAGCTGGGATTACAGGTAACCACCATACCTGCCTAATTTTTGTGTTTTTAGTAGAGATGGGATTTCACCATGTTAGCCAGGCTGGTCTCGAACTCCTGACCTCAGGTGATCCACCCACCTCGGCCTCCCAAAGTGCTAGGATTACAGGCGTGAGCCACCACACCCAGCCTTAAGTGTTTTTCTTGAGAGGGGATTTGTATTAGCTCCGGACAGGATCCTAGGGACTCTCCTATTCCAGGAAAATGTTTAAAATACCCTCTTGGTGCTACATTATAGATTATGTTGTTCATGAGGAAGGACTTGTAGTTACCAATTCTTTTTGTTTTTTTTTTTTTTTTTTTTTTTTTTTTTTTTTTTTAGATGGAGTCTCACGTTGTTGCCCAGGCTGGAGTGCAGTGGCGCTATCTTGGCTCATTGC
>NW_016844709.1:0-469 GCF_001698545.2 Rhinopithecus bieti | reverse complement strand
GCCCCGCCCCGCCCCACCCCGCCCTCTGGCGCAGCGCTCGGGCGCAGCCTGCAGCCTCTTGACCGTGAGTCCGGCCCTGCCCGGCCGATTTCCGCCGCCCGCATCCCTGGCCTGCAGCCCGACCTCACCCTGCACAAAGTAGAAGGCTGGAGTTTAGGTCTCCCCGCACTGGGCGGCGGAAGCCCGCGCGCCGGCTCTTTTCACGAAGGAGGCAGGGGGAGGGAGGCACGCGGAGACCGCGAGAAGGTCCAGCCGCCGTGCCGGGCAGAGCCGTCCCCGTGCCAGGGACGCCGACCTCCGGGGCCCCAGGATACCCGTGGGGACGCTCCCTGCCTCCCTCACTCTCGTCCCCGCCGTCTAGTCTGAGCCGCGGTCCCCGTGTCCCGGCGAACCACAACCCCCATTCCTAGACTGGTGGCAGCCACCCAGTCCCGAGCGACTCTCCAGGCACTAGCCCCGCCCCTTCCCC
>NW_016844708.1:0-553 GCF_001698545.2 Rhinopithecus bieti | reverse complement strand
AGCTCAGGAGTTTCAGACCAGCCTCGGTAACATGGCAAAACCCCATCTCTACAAAAAATACAAAAATTAGCTGGGCATTGTGGCACACACCTATGGTCCCACCTACTAGGGAGACTGAGTTGGGGGAATTGCTTGCCCAGCAGGAGGTTGAGGCTGCAGTGAGCTGTGATCACACCACGGCACTCCAGCCTGGGCAACAAAGTGAGACCCTGTCTCAAAAAAAAAAAAAAAAAAAAAAAAAGAAAAGAAATTGCCACTGCCAGCCATATTTCAAGTTGTCATGGTGAGGTATTGGGAATAGTTCTCAATTAGCAATGATTGTGCCTTGGATAGACCTCATTGGCTATGATACTGCCACTGCAGAGCTGCAACTTTCAATGTGTTACTTCAGACAGAAATAAATACAGGTTGGAACTTAGCAGGAAGTGCTTATATCTTACCAAAAGTCCTAGAACTTTCTGCTGAATGGATGACTTAGTTAGGAAAGACTGTAAAAAGAAAGAGAAACCTATAATTACCTAAAAACCAAATATAAAATGAATGCTAGAGTAAG
>NW_016844707.1:0-1436 GCF_001698545.2 Rhinopithecus bieti | reverse complement strand
AGAAGCTTTCTGAAAAACTGCTTTGTGATTTGTGAGTTCATCTCATAGTTACACGATTCTTTTCATGGAACAGTTTGTTAACCCTGTTTTTGGGGAATCTGAGAAGAGATATTTTGGATCACAATGAAGCCTATAATGACAAAGAAAATATCCTCAGACAAAAACTAGAAAGAAGCTTTCTGAAAAACTGCTTTGTGATTTGTGAGTTCATCTCATAGTTACACGATTCTTTTCATGGAACAGTTTGTTAACCCTGTTTTTGTAGAATCTGTAAAGGGATACTTGGGAGCACATTGAGATCTATGGTGAAAAAGGAAATATCCTCAGATAAAAAAAAGGAAAGAAGAATTCTGAGAAAGTTCTTTGTGATGTGTGAATTCACTTCACAGACTTACACCTTTCCTTTCATGGAGCAGTTTGTTAACACTGTTTTCGTAGAATCTGTAAAGGGATACTTGGGAGCACATTGAGATCTATGGTGAAAAAGGAAATATCCTCAGATAAAAACTAGAAAGATGGTTTCTGAGATACTGTTTTGTGATTTATGAATTCTTCTCACAGAGTTACACAAACCTTTTCATGTATCAGTTTGGTAGAACACTGTTTGGGAAATATGAGAAGGGATATTTTGGATGGAATTGAAGCCGATGGTGCCAACAGAAATATCTTCAGATAAAAACTAGAAAGAAGCTTTCTGGGAAAGATCTTTGTCACGTGAATTCATCTCACAGAGTTTCACCTTTCTTTTCACGGAGCAGTTTGCTAACACTCTTTTCATGGAATCTGCAATGGAATATTCTGGAGCACATTGAGATCTATAGTGAAAAAGGAATTATCCTCAGATGAATACTAGAAAGAAGCTTTGTGAGAAAGTGCTTTGTGATGGGTGAATTCGTCTCAAAGTGTTACACCTTTCTTTTCATTGAGCCATGTGGTAGTGCTGTTTTTGGAGAATCTGCCAAGGGATTTTCGGGAGCACACAGAGGCCTATGGTGAAAAGGAAATATCTTCAGATAAAACTGAAGAGGAGGTTTTGAGAAACTGTTTTGTTATGTATGTATTCACCTCATAGAAATACACTATTTTGTTTATTGAACAGTATGGCCTCACTGTTTCTGTGGTGTCTGAGAAGGAATATTTGGGAGCACATTGAGGCTGATGGTGGAAAAGTAAATATGCTCAGATAAAAACTGGAAAGGAGCATTCTGAGAAATTTCTTTGTGATGGGTGAATTCATCTCCCAGAGGTAAACCATTATTTTCATTGAGCAGTTTTGTAACACTGTTTTTTTGGAATCTACAAAGTGATATTCGGAGTGCAGAGAAGCCTTTGGTGAAAAGGAAATACCCTCATAGAAAACTAGAAAGAAGCTTTCTGAGAGACTGTTTTGTGATGCGTGAATTCATCTCACAGAGTTAAATCTTTCTTTTCATTTA
>NW_016844706.1:0-1416 GCF_001698545.2 Rhinopithecus bieti | reverse complement strand
AATTTTTTCAGAACCCAAACTTGAACCACATCCTGCAAGTTATTTTTCTTGTATGTAGCTTGCATCAGATCCCACCAACAGAGAGTCTTAGAAGGGCCCAGGCCTGTCTCATTGCCCACATCCCTGTCCTGCCGTCCTGAGGCCCAGAACACAAATGGAAAATGACTGATGATTTTGCTTCCCCTCCTTTCAGGGGCAAGCCCCAGTTGCATCTCAAGAGTCTTCCGGGACTATGGGCACAGGAGGAGATGGAGTGAAAGGGAGAAGAAAAAGCCACTCCTCTCTACCCAGTCAGCTGCCCCGACAACTGCATTCAGCCAACCACAGAGGGCACATTCCTTTTCTCCTTTCTTTAGGAAGTATTCACTGAGCACCTCCTATGGCAGGCACTATGCTTGTGATGCAGTCACAGTGACACCCAAAATGGAGTTTCTCATGGAGTTTAACATCTACAGGAGTGGGGGTTGGGTGTAAGTGAGAAGAACAGCAAGCATGTACACAAATGAGATCATTTCAGATGGTTATAAGGACCACAAAGGACACAAATACAAAGGGATTGGAGATTGGGTAGGGGACTATTTTTTTCTTTTTTTCTTTCTTCTTTTTTTTTTTTTGAGATGGAGTCTCACTCTGTTGCCCTGGATGAAGTGCAGTTGTGCAATCTCGGCTCACTGCAACCGTGACCTCCCTGGCTCAAGTGATCCTCCCACCTTAGCTCCTGAGTAGCTGGGACTACAGACATGTGCCACCAGGTCTGGCTAATTTTGTTGTCGTTTTTTATTCTGTTGGCCAGGCTGGTCTCAAACTCCTGGCTTCAAGTAATCTGCCCACCTTGGCCTCTCAAAGTGCTAGGATTACAGCCGTGAACCACCGCACCCAGCCAGAGGACTATTTTAAATCAAGGTGTTCTCTGAGCTTTCTCTAGCACTGAAATCCATCTGAGTTATTCCCAGATAGTTCACCTGTTCAGGGCTCTAGAGCAATGCTTTCTGGTAGAAATATTACCCAAACCACGTATGTAATTTTAATTTTCTTGTAGCTAAATTTAAATAAGTAAAAGAAACAGGTGAGATGTTTAATGGTATATCTTATTTGCCTTACTATAACTCAGAATATTATTTCTACATGCAATTACTTATTATAAATGAAACCATCAATTTATTAATGAGAGTGCTTTCATTTTAAAAAATGAAGTATTTAAAATTTGGTGTATATTTTACACTTGCATCACACTTCAATTCCACCTAGCCATATTTTCGAGTACTCAAAACCCACAGTGGCTAGTGGCTGCCATGCTGAGCAGGACAGCTCTAGAGCATTGATTACAGCACCTATGGGAACACTCGCGAAGTGCAGATTGTAATTTCCATTAGGATAGTCTAGGGGACCTTATTATTATTATTATTATTATTATTA
>NW_016844705.1:0-990 GCF_001698545.2 Rhinopithecus bieti | reverse complement strand
AAGTTTAATACGTTTACATTTATTGAAATTGTTGATAATTCAGAATTATCTCAGCTATATTATTTTGTGTATTATCTTAAAAAGAAGAGAGAGATGGAGTCCCATTATGTTGCCCAGACTGGTCTTGAACTCCTGACCTCAAGTAATCTTCCTGTCTCAGACTCCCCAAGTGCAGGAATCACAGACATAAGCCACCATGCCCAGCCCATGTTTTATCTCAATCAAGCCTTTTCTTTGCTTTTTCTCTCTTTTTTCTATTTTACTGCCCTGAAAATTTTTTCATAATTCCTCCTCATTTTTTCTGTGCTGCTTCAGAAGTTATACATTCTATCCTATTCTTTCAGCTCGATCTTAAATTTTTTAACTCACATGTTTAAATTTACAAAGTCTGCAGTATATAAATCTCTACTATTTTCCATAAAGATACAATGATCTTAGAATGCTTTAATTCTCATCTTTCCATCCATTTGACCTTAAATAGTATTTTCATTCTACTTTGTTTCAAATCCCATGAAATAATGCATTATCATCGTTATTAATTTCTACTGAACATACTTATTTATATTTACCAATATGTTACTAACTTCTTTGCTTACCATTGCTTCTTACATTCTGATATTTCCTTTTGGTTTGATTTTCCATCTCTCAGAATTCTTTAGTAATTCATTCATTGAGACTCTACAAGTAATAACTCTTTTAGTCTCTGACTATCTGAAAATATCTGTATTTCACCCTCACTCTTGCTTGATTTTTTAGGTAGACATAAAATTCCAGGTTAGGAATTATCTTAACACTTTGAAGACATTTCACTGTCTAAAGCATTATTATTTTTGGGAAATTTTCCATCTAATTTTGCTTTCTTTGTTGATGAATCTGTCTTTTATCTCTGCTAGTTTTAAGGATGTTTATCTTTGATGCTCTATGGTTCACTATCATGGTCTGTATCATTTATCACATATCATGTGTCTAGATACAGATTATTTTATTCTA
>NW_016844704.1:0-1685 GCF_001698545.2 Rhinopithecus bieti | reverse complement strand
TCGGCCTCCCAAAGTGCTGGGATTACAGGCTTGAGCCACCGCGCCCGGCCCTAAATCTGTGTTTTGAAACAACCTTAAAAATAACCTCTGAATTAGACGAAATTATTCTTTCCTTCAAAAAAAAACCCAAACAAACTGGCATATCCTTATGCTTTCTTTATAACTTTCTTCAACAAAAACACACATCACTTTCCTTGTGTGCTTGGCATACAGAATTTTTTCCCTATTTTTAGTAATTTTAATTGCATATATTAATTAGATTTTTTAATCTTTAGCAATTACAAAGCAGCATTTTGCAAACTATCACCATGTCATAATATCTGCTTCTTCATAACACGGTTTTTCAGTGTGAAGCAGAACATATTTACTAACAGATCCAAACACATTTTGTTTTTGTATAAAATTGAAGAAAGCAAAAAATAAACTTACGCTCAGCAATTTATGTTTCAGTATTTTATCTTGCTTAGAAATGATTCAGACGTTTCATGAATCTACTACCTAATCATGACACCACTTAAAATAAGTTACTGAAAAAAAAAAAAAAGTTACTGAAAAAGAAACAATGAAAAGTTCATTTACAAACTTTTATCCCATTTACATTCACCTAATTTACTCATTCTTAACAATTAAGTTTAAATGGTCATGAAACAAAGCCAGCCAGCATCTCAAGTTATTTCTCAGTGAGTCAAGGGGAGCTGCTGTGTGCCGTGGTTTAGAGAGGACACAGGCAGCCTGTGTCACACACCTCCCTCCCCCAGGCCAGCAGCAGCCCAGTGCAGGGCCTTTCCACAGTCTCACAGCCTGGCTGGTCAATGTCCTGGAACTGTTTCCTATGGAGAGAAGAAAGGGAGCAACAATGGGCTCTGTGTTCTCCTTTGCTCCCAAAACTGCTTCAGTTTGGTGTCACCAAGTAACCTTGCTAGGGAGGTGGTCAGATCCAGGCAAGAACTCACTGACCACTCTGGTGCCAAGCACACTGGCCAGGTTCTGGAAACACCGATGAACACAACATGATCCCTTCCCAAGGTGTGTGAACTTTCTGGAGAGGAAAGACACAGTAAATAATAAGCATAATAAATGTTAACTGATGGTTAGATGGCATTGTGAACATACTTAACACCGCTGAATTGTATACTTACATTTGGTTAAAATGGCAACTTTTATGTTACGTATATTTTATCAAAATAAAATAAACCAAAATAGTTTTATAAAAAGTAAGTTGTATAGTCTGTTTGAAGGTGGTAAGTGCCATGGAAAAGAACCAGCACAGCAAGATGAGGGAGATGGGACCTGGCAGGGAGAATTTGAGACGGTTTCTACCACTTAGACTTCTAAGATGTCAATAATTTTTTTTCCCCCCAAGACAGACTCTCACTCTGTTGCCCAGGCTGGAGTGCAGGGGCGCCATCTCAGCTCACTGCAACCTCCGCCTCCCCGGTTCAAGCAATTCTTGGTCCTCAGCCTCCTAAGTAGCTGGGATTACAGGTGCCCGCCACCACACCTGGCTAATTTTTGTATTTTTGGTACAGATGGGGTTTCACCATGTTGGCCAGGCTGGTCTCAAACTCCTGACCTCAGGAGATCTGCCTGCCTCAGCCTCCCAAAGTACTGGGATTTCAGGCGTGATCACTGCACCCAGCCTGATGTCAAGGGGAATTTTTTTTTTTTTTTTTTTTGATACGGAG
>NW_016844703.1:0-765 GCF_001698545.2 Rhinopithecus bieti | reverse complement strand
CTGAGGACATTTCCTTTGTCACCATAAGCTTCATTGCACTAAGACGTATGCTATTGCAGATTTCCAGAGAACTGTGTTAGCACACTGATCACTGAAGAGAATCATGTAACTCTGTGAGTTGCATTCACACATTGCAATGCAGTTTCTCAGAAGGCTTCTTTCCAGTTTCTATCTGAGGATATTTACTTTTACACCATAGCACTCAAGGGGCTGCCAAATATCACTTTGCAGAATCCACAACAACAGTTTTAGCAAACTGTTACAAGAAGGGCAGGGTGGAACTCTGTGTGATTAAGTCACACATCAGAAAGCAATCTCTGAGAAAGCTTCTCTCTAGTTGTTATCTGAGGATATTTCCTTTTTCACCATGGTCCCCAATTGGCTCCCAAATAGCACCTTGTGGATTCCACGAAAAGAGTTTTAGGAAACTTCTTCTTGAGGACTAAGTTGCTACTCTGTGAGTCGAATTCATAGATCACAAAGAAGTTTCTCTGAAAGCTTCTTCCACGTTTTCAATTGAGGATATTTCCTTTATCAGCTTAGGCCACAATGAGATCCAAATGATCCCTTGTCAGGTTCTTCAAAGACAGTGTTAATCGACTGCTCCAGGAAACGTAAGTATAACTCTGTGAGATGAATTCTCACTTCACAAAGAAGTTTCTCAGACCGGTTCTTTCTACTTTTTATCTGAGGAGATTTCCTTTGACACGGTAATCTTCATGGCTGTAAGAAGTATAACGTTGAAGATTTCAAGAAAACTGTGTT
>NW_016844702.1:0-4006 GCF_001698545.2 Rhinopithecus bieti | reverse complement strand
AATAGTTCCTTTGGGAAAGAACAAACAAACAGTAACAGTTCACTACTTTCTAGGCATACAGAATGTATTAATAATTACAGAAGATCCTTAATAACATATTTGCTTAAAGACCACTCTTTAATGCAAAGCTAAAACTGTCACCCAGGGATAACTCCACTAAATAGTTTTAAAGGAGCCCCAAATTGTTTTCCTCTATATTAATATTTTGCTTGAGCTCTAAAATAATTCACTGATGAAAAGCACTAAAATGAAGTAGGGTTATGTCATGGGTTTAATTGTATTCTTCAGAAAGGATATAGTGAAGTCCAAACCACCTGTACCTCAGAATATGACCTTATTTAGACACAGGATATTTACAGATGCAATCAGGTTAGAATGAAGTAAATATGCTGGATACTAATTCAGTATGACTCCTGTCTTTATAAAAGCAGAAATTTGGACACAGAGACAAATATGCCCAGAGGGAAGATGAAATGAAGACACACAGGGAGAAAATTGCCATGTGACTGAAGTGACGCATCTACAAGCCAAGGAATATCAAGGATTGTAGGGAAACACCAAAAGCAAGAACATACAAGAAAGTATTTTCTCCTAGAGCTGTCAGGGAGATCATGGTATTGCCAACACCTTGATTTCACACATTTAGCCTCCAAAAGTGTCATACAGTACATTTCTTGGTTTCAAGCCACCAAATTTTGGAACTTTGTTATAGTAGCCCCAGGAGACTAACACAGGTGACTTTTAAGGAAAATGTGTAATGCATTATATGCAAATATAGTAATTTTGTTTCCCCTTCAAACTTTTATTTTAGGTTCAAGGGGGTACACGTGAAGGTTTGTTACATGGGTAAATCACATTTCACTGGAGTTTGATCTACAAATTATTTCATCACCTAGGTAGTGAGCACAGTACCCAATAGACTGTGCGTAACCATACCCTTTCCTCTACAACGTCACCAACCTCAATAATCTGTTATTTTTTGACTTTTTAATAATAGCCATGGTGACTGATGTGAGATGATATCTCATGGTGGTTTTGACTTGCATTTATCTAATGATTGATGTTGAATTTCTTTCTTTTTTTTTTTTTTCTTTTTTTGAGACAGAGTCTTGCTCTGTCAGCCAGGCTGGAGTACAGTGGCTCCATCTCAGCTCACTGCAACCTCTGCCTCCCGGGTTCAAGCAATTATTCTGCCTCAGCCTCCTGAGCCAGCTGAGTAGCTGGAATTACAGGTGGGTGCCAACATGCCAGGATATTTTTTGTATTTTTCATAGGGACAAGGTTTCATCATGTTGGTCAGGCTGGTCTTGAACTCCTGACCTCGTGATCCATCTGCCTCACCCTCCCAAAATCCTGGGATTCCAGGCGTGAGCCACCACTCCCAGCCAATGTTGAACTTTTGAAATATGTTTGTTGCCCACATACATGTCTTCTTTTGAGTAGTGTCTGTTTACATCCTTTATCCATTTTTAGTGAGGTTGGTTGCTTTTTGTTGATGATTTCCTTAAGTTTCTAGTGGATTCTGCATGTTAGTCCTTTGCTGAATGCATGCTTTGCAAATATTTTCTTCCATTCTATGGGTTCTCTATTCACTTAGTTGATAGTTTCTTTTGCTGTGCGAAGCTCTTTGTTTAATAAGGTTCCACTTGTCAATTTTTGGTTTTGTTGCAATTGCTTTTGGAGCTTTGACATGAAATCTTTGTCAGGACCTATGTCCAGAAGGGTATTTCCTAGATTTTCTTCTAGAAATGCCAATGAGTCATAAGTTTGGTCTCCTTACATAATCTCATATTTCTTGAAAGTTCTGCTCACTTTTTTATTCTTTTTTAAAAAATTGTCTGATTGAATTGATTAGAAAAACTGGTCTTTCAGCTCTGAGATTTTTTTCCGCAGCTTGGTCTAAATCTGCTGTTAACGCTTTCCATTGTATTATGAAATTCTTGTAGTGAGTTGTTCAGCTCAATCACATCAGTTTGGTTCTTAAATTGACTATTTTGTCTTTCAGCTCTTGAGTCATTCTACTTGATTCATTACATTTTTGGGGTTGCATTTTGACTTTCTTCTGAATCTCAATGATCTCTACAGTCATCCAGATTCTGAATTCTATATCTGTCATTATAGTAATTTCAGTCTGGTTAAGAACCATTGCTGGAGAGTTAGTGCAGTCATTTGGAGATGTGAAGACACTCTAGCTTTTAGAATTCTCAGAGTTCTTGCACTGGTTCTTTCTCATCTGTGTGGGATGATGTTCTGTCCATCTTTGAAACTGCTGTCCTTTGGATGTTTTTTTTTTTCTTTTTTTTTTTGTTTTGTTTTGTTTTATATTATTTAATGCCCTTGAGAGTTTGACTGTGGTATACGTTTAATTGGGTTTAAGTTTAGTTGTTATAAGGTTACTTAGTTTGTGGGTTTTGTTGACTGGCTTTGTTTTGGTATAATTTCAGGGGACCAAGGCTCAGCTCAGCACACCTGATCTGCATGTTCTAACCCTGGGTTGCTGGTACCAGGTGCATGGGTTTTGTTTTCTGTCCCCAGAGGGCAAGCACCTGCTATGTTGGAAGGAGCCCAGGAGTTCCAACAACACTCTGATGGGGATGCTTGCAAAACACTTCTGGGACAGTAACGTCTGTTGCACATGTGCAGGTGGCAGTGGGATAGCATCGTCTATACATATGCCAGCTGTGATGGAGCAGTGGTGTCCCCACATGCATGTGCCAGCAAAGCAGCGGGGGGAGGCTGCAGGCAAGTGCACACTGGCAAAGTGGTGGGGTAGGCTGCAGATGGGTGCTTGCTGGTGGAAACCCATCTGCAAAAGTTCTCTTACAGCCAGTGAATGAACTGTTGCGGTGGTCACTGGGAAGCACCCTAACTGGGCATCTGAGGCTACACTTAAAGCAGGCGTGGCCAGGCAGAGGGCATGGGAGAGGCTGGCAGATGGAGGGGTGCTTAGATCAGAATGATCTTGTCCCACAAGCAAGATAGCTCTGTTCTGTCCAGATTAAAGAGTCAACAAAGGCCAAAGCCACCTAGAGGAACATGGCAAGACTTGGAGATGTCTGTCCCTGGCCTTGCTCCACTGCAGCCCTTATAGCACCAAACCCTCTGGGCCCCATGCAGGCTGGAGTCCTGTCCCTGCCAATTCTCCATGCAGCTCTGCCTGCCAGCTCAAATGTCCATGGCAGTCATGGGATCCCCTAAAGGTAAGATTCCAGAGGTCCATGGAAAGAGTGGGCTACTCCATACCTGTTTGACACACCCCTTCCCCAGGAGCCACTTGGAGCCAGGAACAAGTCTTGGTGCTTGGCAACATCATGCATTTTCTCAGCTTCCCCAGCTGCTTCAGCCCAGGGTCTGTGTCCTCCCTCTGTTCACTCTGAATGCCTTCATTCTGAAGATCTGCTCAGTGTGCTCGTCTTCTTGCTGGTTTGGCCTCAGTGGAAGATCTTCCTGGCTATATCTAATAGGCCATCATGACCCTCTTTCCCTGGTAAAGTCAGTATGTGATTTATATGTGTATTTTAATAGAGTGATAAATGATAATGTTGTTACAGCTCTAACTAGTAATTCTATTCAACATCATTCAGTGAACCATATCACCAACAGCACTATTGTTACTCTCCATTCTTAGAAATTCAACAGTATTTAAGAGTCTGAAACATGCAGTCTAACACTGGATTATATACTATCCCATATAGTTTACCTCTATTTTATGTGAGAAATGTACAGGGAAGCACCCAGTGGGAAAAGATCAATAATTGTAACTGTTTCTAACACATTCTTTTCTATATTTTACTTATTTATATGTGCCATTATGTGTATAGATTATTTTTTCTAAACTCATGAGGATTATTTCATCTGTTGCTGTCTTTTACCTTGGGAACTATTTGTTACCCTAGTTATCTTAACCAAAGTAAAGACTTTTTTTCTACTTTGTTTGGTAAAGATAAGTTTGACTTTATCAATAGATGGAACAAATTAAAGTTATTATTAAAAACTGTACCAAAAC
>NW_016844701.1:0-765 GCF_001698545.2 Rhinopithecus bieti | reverse complement strand
AGGAGTGCAGTGGCACCATCTCAGATCACTGCAATCTCCGCCTCCTGGGTTCAAGCAATTCTCCTGCCTCAGCCACTCGAATAGCTGGGATTAGAGGTAAGTGCCACCATGCCCAGCTAATTTTTTTATTTTTAGTAGAAACGGGGTTTCACCATGTTGGTTAGGCTAGTCTCAAACTCCTGACCTTGTGATCCACCCACCTCGGGATTACAGGCATGAGCCACCACACTCGGGCCACTTATTTTGTTTTCTTGTCTTCTCATACTGGCTAGAAGTTCCAGCACTATGTTGGATGAGAGTGCTGAGAGTGAGTATTTTTGTCCTATTCCCAGCTGGAGGAGGAAAACAATTCAATCTTGCCTCATTAAGTACAATGTTACTTGTAGGTTTTCCCTATATACTTATTGTTGTTTATTACTAGTTTTCTGAGAGTTTTTATCATGAATGGGTATTGAATTTTGTCAAATGTCTTCTCTACATTGATTGATAGGATCTTCTTTATCCTCTTAACATGGTGAATAAAATTGATAGTCAAACATTGAACCAACTTACATCCCTGGCTGGAATGCATCCATTTGATTAGTGAGGTGAAGAATTGTATATGATAATATCCTGTTAAGGATTTTTCTGTCTATATTCATGAAGGTTAATATTTGGTAGTTTTCTTTCTTTCTTACTTTTTTTTGATACTGGCTTTGTCTAGTTTGTTATCAGGGTAATACAAGTTTCATAAGATAAATTGGTAAGTTTATATTATATTATAAT
>NW_016844700.1:0-763 GCF_001698545.2 Rhinopithecus bieti | reverse complement strand
AAAAGTGAATTATCGCCCAATAAGAAACAGAAAAAGCACTTGAAAAAACGGCACTCTGAAATGTCCATTCTTTTCACAGGGTTATAGCTTACTCTACATTTCCCATTTTGAAAATCGGACTTTGAGGGTTCTATGAAGGGTTCGTAAGTGGCAACCAGAGGCCTGTGTGAGACAAGGAAATGTCTTCCATCAAGAATTGGAGAGAAGCTTTCTGCGCAACTCTTTTGTGATGTTTGTATTCATCTCATAGAGTTAAATCGTTCTTTAGATTGAGCAGTTTGAAATCACTGTTTCTGTGGAATCTGGCAAAGGACATTTGGAAACGCTCTTTAGAATATCCTGAAAAAGAAAAAAACCTCAGAGAGAAACCAGAAGGAAGCTTCTGTGAAACTGCTCTGTGTCACGTGAATTCCGCTCACACAGTTAAGCTTGCCTTTTCATTGTGCTGTATCTTAACACTGTTTTTGTTTAGTCTGCAACGAGATGTTCGTTAGGGATTTGAGGCTTACGGTGAGAAAGGAAATGTCTTCAGATAGAAACTGGAGAGAAGCTTTCTGAGGAGCTGCTTTGTGACGTATGAATTCCACTCACAGAAATATATCTTTCTTCTTATAGAGCATTCTGGATTCCCTTTTGGAGAAAAAGGTACTAAGAGATATTTGGAAGTAAAGCGATGATTGTGGTGAAAAGGAAATATCCTCAGACAAAACTGGAAAGAGTTCTGTGAAACTGCTTTTCATTAGATATATTTATTCATCTCGCA
>NW_016844699.1:0-1684 GCF_001698545.2 Rhinopithecus bieti | reverse complement strand
GGAATCAAGCAAAGCCTTCTTGCGTATCTGTGGCTTGAGGCTTATTGATGGGGAAAGGGAGGATCTGTTTCCAAGGTTATTTACATGATTATTTATGGGCCTGTTTCTTACAGTATGTATGGGCCTCTGTTTCTTGCAATATGGGTCTCTTCACAAGATTTTCTCATGATAGGTAAACTAGATTTCCCCAGGGTAAGAGATTTAGGAGAGGGTGAGTATGTCCAAGACAGAAGCCACATATTTCTAACAGCCTAATTCTGGGAGTTATATCCCATTGCTTCTGCCACATTCTAATCATTAGAAATAATTTCGAGGTTTACAGGGAATTTTTTCTTTTAGTAATTTGAAAATGTTGCTCCACTGTCTCTCACTTGCTTTTTTTCCAATGAGAAATGTGCTTTCTTCCTTATCTTTACTCTTCTGTATACAATGTGTCTTTTACTCTGATTTATTTAAACATTTTCTTTTCACTGTTTTGAACAACTTTATTTTAATGTGCAATGGTACAGTTTTGTTCATGTTTCTTGTCTTAGTTGTGTTGAGCTTTTTGGGTATGTAGGTATATAGTTTTGGTGCAGTTTGAAAAAGTTTCATTCAATATTTACTCACATATATTTGAGATCCCCTTTCAGGAACTCTACTAACGCCTACATTAGGCTTCTTGAAATTATCTCACAGCTCACTGATGCTCTTTTGATTGGATGGGCGATAGGGATCCTTTTTTGTTTCTATATTTCTTTTTTTTTAGTTTCTATTGCTGTGTTTCCATGTTCACTAAGATTTGATTTTGTTATGTAACATATCATTAATCCTACCTAATGCATTTATATCTCAGATGTTATAGTTTTCATCTCTCGAGGTTTGATTTAGGTATTTTTGTATCTTCCATGTCTCTAACTTTTCTCGTATGTGAAATACAGTTATAATAAGTCAGCTCTTATGAAGGACCTGAAAATACTCACCCTATTATACCATCAGGTCAAAGTTCAGAATTATATTATCTTAATTAAGTCCTATGTGGATGAGGCTCTTAGGGTATAGAACTTTAAGAAATGCCTGGGAGATAACTTTCTTCCACCTGTGAACTTGTGAAACTAAAGAAACAAGTGTCTGCCCCGAACGCCCATTAACATACAAAGCAGAAACAGATCTATGATGACGACTATACATATTCTTATCAAAAGGAGGAAAATAGGAATAATAAAGGAGGCACTCCCATATACATACATATAGTATATATGTATGTATATACGTATATATGATACATATGTACATATATGTATGTATATAAGACATGTGTATAAGTATGTATATATAAGTATACATACATATATATCTTATATACATATATCTTATATGTATATACGTATATGTATATACATATATGTGTATGTATATCTTATATACGTATATAAAATATACATATATACATATACACATATATGTATATCTTAGATATGTATATAAGATATATAAGATATGTATGTGTATATGTGTATATGTATATATACACATATATACATATATGTATATATGATCTATAAGATATAGCATCTTATAGATCATATATACATATATGTATATATGTTTCATCTTTCAAACACTTTCCCCTGGCAGTACCTTTGATTTGATCTTTGATAAAAAGGTATTTCTTAATTTTATACATATATATCTTATATATCAT
>NW_016844698.1:0-766 GCF_001698545.2 Rhinopithecus bieti | reverse complement strand
TGAGCAGAAGGAGGAAGTTTGAACCCATCACAAAGAAACTAAAAAACTTGAAAAAAGATTAGATGAAAAGATAACTAGAGTAACCAATGTAGAGAAGTCCTTAAATGACCTGAAAGAGCTGAAAACCATGGCATGAGAACTACGTGACAAATGCACAAGCTTCAGTAACGGACTAGATCAACTGGAAGAAAGGGTATCAGTGACTGAAGATAAAATGAATGAAATGAAATGACAAGAGAAGTTTAGAGAAAAAATAGTAAAAAGAAATGAACAAAGCCTCGAAGAAATATGGGACTGTGTGAAAAGACCAAATCTACATCTGATAGGTGTACCTCAAAAAGATGGGGAGAATGGAACCAAGTTGGAACACACTCTGTGGGATATCATCCAGGAGAAATGCCCGAACCGAGCAAGGCAGGTTGACATGCAAATTCAGGAAATACAGAGCACACCACAAAGATACTCCTAGAGAAGAGAAACTCCAAGACACGTAATTGTTAGATTCACCAAAGTTGAAATGAAGGAAAAAATGTTAAAGGCAGCCAAAGAGAAAGGTCGGGTTACCCACAAAGCAAATACCATCAGACTAACAGTGGATCTATTGGCAGAAACTCTCCTAGCCAGAAGAGAGTGGGGCCCAATATTCAACATTCTTAAAGAAAAGAATTTTCAACCCAGAATTTCATATCCATGCAAACTAAGTTTCATAAGTGAGGGAGAACTAAAATCCTTTGCAGACAAGCAAATGCTTAGAGATTTTGTCACC
>NW_016844697.1:0-765 GCF_001698545.2 Rhinopithecus bieti | reverse complement strand
AAAGAAAGGAACAGAGTCCTGAAATTTATACTAGAAATCGTTCTTATAGGAGAAACCAGAAGAGCACCAGAAACAGGGAGTGGTTTTAGAAGCGGGGGTGGCCTCAGAGAGGAGAGGCGGGAGGGAGTTTGTCTGACAGGCATTAGGACCCAGGAGGCAAGGGTCAGGATAGGTAGGATAAATGGGCAGGTCTCGCTTGGGTGACGTGACTTTGACAGTTCTGCTGATGGCTGCAGGGTCAACCAACTTTTTCTCAGGACCCTGGAGCTGAATGGCTTTCCTCTCTGTCGACCCTTGGCTCAGCCCGGAAGTACAGGAAAAGCAGAAGCTGGTTCCAGGCAAACCAACACTCCCAACTCCAAAGAGTTGGGGGTTGTTAGAGAGCCCTTTCCCAGAAAGCCTGACACCCGTGTCTTTAGTCCGGCGGCCACACTAGTTGCTTTTAACTGGCTGACAGGTGCCCGGTGTTTAGTTCCTGAATTCTAAGGAAAAATAGGACAGAACAGCAAGCAAAAGGGGTCCAATGGTACTCACCGTGTGGCGATATCCTGGACAAGCCCCCAAGATGTGTCCAGAGCTGGTTCCTTCTGGTGGGTTCCTGGTCTCGCTGACTTCAAGAATGAAGCCGTGGACCTTCGTGGTGAGTGTTACAGCTCTGAAAAGTGGCAAGGACCCAAAGAGTGAGCAGCAGCAAGATTTATTATGAAGAGCAAAAGAACAAAGCTTCCACAGCATGGAAGGGGACCTGAGCAGGTTGCTGCTGCT
>NW_016844696.1:0-1794 GCF_001698545.2 Rhinopithecus bieti | reverse complement strand
TTTCCGTCAATGTCCTATTCCTGTAGAAGGATCCAATTCAGGGTTACTCATTATATTTAGTTTCCAGGTCTCTTCAGTATCTTCCAATCTGTGACTCTTTCTCCACCTTCTCTTGTTTTTAATGACCTTGATACTTTTTAAAAGAACTGGTTGGCTATTTTACAGAATGTCCCTCAGTTTGGGTTTGTCTAAGGCTTTTCTCGTGATTAGGTTGAAGTTACGCATTTTTTGGCTAGAATACAGCATAAGCAGTGTTATGCTTTCTTCAGTGCATCAGAGCAGGGGCTTTGTGATGTCACTAAGTCTTCTTACTGCTGGTGTTAATCTTGATCACTTAGCTAAACTGCGTCTGGGTTGAGTTTCTCTACTATAAAGTTGCTCTGTTTCGCTTTGTAATTAATAATTTTATACTTTTGTAAATTTGTATTTAAATTTTATTAACTTAAGAAACTGCACCGAATAAATATCTTGGAGGAGATTTTTTGAGATGACCAAAATATCCTATTTCTCCTCAAAATTCCACCTACTAATTTTAGCATCCATTGGTGGATCTTTCTTTTATGAATATTACTCTTGAATGGTGATTTTCTATTTCCCTGTTTCTCTCTTTTGAGACAGGGTCTTGCTCTGTTACCCAGGCTAGAGTGCAGTAATGCGATCTCAGTTCACTGTAGTCTTGACCTCCTGGACTTAAGTGATCCTCCCACCTCAGCTTCCTAAGTAGCTGGGAGTACAGACTTGTGCCACCATGCCTGGCTAATTTTTTGTAGAGATAGGGTTTCACTGTGTTGCCCAAGCTGGTCTCAAACTCCTGAGCTCAAGCGATCCTCCCATCTCAGCCTCCCAAAGTGCTGGGATTATAGGAGTGCACCATTGCATCCAGTCTCCTTCTACATTTATTAATTAAAACTTCTGGAAGGAAGATATGGTCATTTCTCCCCATTTATTTATTTTCAATTATTTATTTAAATCTGTGGTCTCTGGCCAGGCACAGTGGCTCATGCCTGTAGTCCCAGCACTTTGGGAGGTCGAGGCAGGAGGATCACTTGAGCTCAAGAGTTCAAGACCAGCTTGGACAACATGACAAAACCCCATCTCTATTAAAAAATAATAATAGGCCAGGCGCGGTGGCTCAAGCCTGTAATCCCAGCACTTTGGGAGGCTGAGACGGGCGGATCACGAGGTCAGGAGATCGAGACCATCCTGGCTAACATGGTGAAACCCCGTCTCTACTAAAAAAATACAAAAAACTAGTGGGTGAGGTGGCGGGCGCCTGTAGTCCCAGCTACTCGGGAGGCTGAGGCAGGAGAATGGCGTAAACCCAGGAGGTGGAGCTTGCAGTGAGCTGAGATCCAGCCACTGCACTCCAGCCTGGGTGACAGAGCGAGACTCCGCTCAAAAAAATATATATGTATATATACATATATATAAATAATAATAATAGGTAGTCGGCAAAGCTGAGTCCTGTCCTCTCGTCCTCCTCCCCAAACAGCATGAGCTTCAGCAATCACTCCACCTTCTCCACCAACTACCGTTCCCCGGGCTCTGTCCAGGTGCCCAGCTATGGCGCCCAGCTGGTCAGCAGCATGGTCAGCGTCTGTGCAGGCACTGGGGCTCTGGTTCCTGGATCTCTGTGTCCCGCTCCACCAGCTTCCAGGGCAGCATAGGGTCCGGGGCCTGGCCGCAGGTTTGGCTGGGGATCTGGCAGGAATGGGAGGCATCCAGAACAAGAAGGAGACCATGCAAAGCCTGAACAACCACCTGGCCTCCTACCTGGACAGAGCCTGGAGACCG
>NW_016844695.1:0-1800 GCF_001698545.2 Rhinopithecus bieti | reverse complement strand
GCACCGAGGGAGCGCGGGCGTGGGGCCGGGACCCGCGGGGGTCCGCGCTCGCGGGGCGCTATCGGAGAACCACGTCTGTCGACGCTCAGTTGCTGTTTAGAACCCAAGGTTCAAAACAGAACCTTGCCTCTCTACCTGGATTCGTTCGTCATGAGACAAAAGTTTCTGTTTTTAAAGTTGTAGGGGGCCGGGCGCGGTGGCTCACGCCTATAATCCTAGCACTTTGAGCGGCTGAGGCAGGCGGATCACCTGAAGTCAGGAGTTCGAGATCAGTCTGGCCAACATGATGAAACCCCATCTCTACTAAAAAATATAAAAGAAAAAAATTAGCTGGGTGTGGTGGTGCCTGCCTGTAATCCCAGCTGCCTGGGAGGCTGAGGCAGAAGAATCGCTGGAACCTGGGAGTGGAGGCTGCAGTGAGCCGAGATTGTGCCTCTGCACACCAGCTGGGCCACAGAGCAAGACTCCGTCTCTAAATAAATAAGTAAATAAGCGGAGATATGAGCTGTTATCTAAGTTATTCAGTTGGAAGTGGAAAAGAATATTTTGGAATAAAATGTTTGTTAACACTCCCATGTGGCACAGAATCTCGTACCCACCCTCCCGTCAGAACCCTTGGTAAAACCCACTGGAAAGGATAGAAAAAGTACTTTTGGAAGAGAAGCCTGCGCGCTCCCTCCAGACAGGAGGCCGAGCTGAGGGCACCAAGAGGGCACGGCCCAGGCACCAGCAGTTCCTCATCCAGGACATGCTGACCCGGACCTCCCCGTGCAGGCCTCAGTCCCTGCTGTGGCTCCTGAGAGGAGGCCCTCCCCCTCCGCAAGTAGGTCACAGCCCTTGCCCTCCCCAACCCCCCAGACTCAGGGCTGTGCCCACACTGCACAGCTTCAGGACACCCGGCTCCCGGTGCCTCTTTTTGGTTCCCTCCTCTCTGTCTGGGCTCCTTCTACAAACTGAGAGGGACAAACCAAGACCAACTACAAACTGAGTTTCTTTTCTTTATTTTTGGAGATGGAGTCTTGTTCTTTCGCCAGGCTGGAGTACAGTGGCGCAATCTCGGCTCACTGCAGCCTGTGCCTCCTGGGTTCAAGCAGCTCTCCCTCTTTAGCCTCCCAAGTAGCTCCAATTACAGGGGCCCACCACCATGTCCACTGATTTTTGTAAAAACTGAGTTTCTGAAGGGATCATTTCTGTAGCATATTTGAATGTACCACAACAAAATGCAAAAAAAAAATTTATTTTTTTTTTTTGAGACAGCATCTCTGTCGCTCAGGCTGGAGTGCAATGGCGCGGTCCTGGCTCACTGCAATCTCAGTCAGGCCTGGCTTTCTGACCCCAAACTCTACTTTGTCTTTTTGTCTACCTTTTTTTTTTTTTTTTTTTTTTTTTTTTGAGACGGAGTCTCGCTCTGTCGCCTAGGCTGGAGTGCAGTGGCACAATATCTGTTCACTGCAAGCTCCGCCTCCCGGGTTCACACCATTCTCCTGCCTCAGCCTCCCGAGTAGCTGGGACTACAGGCGCCCAGGTAATTTTTTTTGTATTTTTAGTAGAGACGGGGTTTCACCATGTTAGCCAGGATGGTCTCGATCTCCTGACCTCGTGATCTGCCTGCCTCCACCTCCCAAAGTGCTGGGATTACAGGCGTGAGCCACCGTGCCCAGCTTACTTTGTCTTTTTATATGGTGAAGCGAGGAGGCACCTGGGTAAAAAATTGTCATTGCACCAACACTTTTCCTTTTTTTCTGGAGGTAATGTGTGTGTATGTGTGTGTGTGTATGTGTACATAAAATGTTTATACCT
>NW_016844694.1:0-2758 GCF_001698545.2 Rhinopithecus bieti | reverse complement strand
TACAGGTTTGTGATAATTGCACTGAGACTTGAAATTTAAATGAGGTTGGTTGTGTGTCTAGAATAAAGATCAGTATATAGGCACATAAATGGCTATATAAATACCTATGGCATTAGTTTTTAACCTTTAAAGGAACCTTTTATATGTAGTCCAATATTTTCTGCATCAATAATGAGATGGAATCTAATCTCAGAAAAAAAGAATGCATAATATTTCTATAAAGAGGAGTTCAGAGACTATGAATCTCATCCATCACTTCATTAAAAGGTCATCAGCTCTAAGAGGTCGTAGCTCACCCATGTATGAAGGATAAATACGTAAATTCTAGGAAATATTTTAACATTCTTAGAAAATGATAAATTTTAAAAAAACATATAATTCATTTATATATTCACTGAAAAAATATATAGTGACTACATCTTGCCACTGTGTTTGGTATCAGCAGTTTCAAATGCAGGTTTATATTTACATAATAATCTCTTGAGAAGCTTCTTTACCATACATATTTCAGGATTTCACCTATTGAAACTCTACATCAGATTGTACCAAGTGGAGGAATTTTATTTTTACAGGCTCCACTAGGTCCTTCTGTTAAACAGCCAAGTTTGGAGCAGCCAAGTTTTGGTTAAAGAGTAAATAATTATTGTGTCTACTTTTCATTGTTTATAAAGGTAATACATTATCTAGCATGTTCTTTAATTTAACCTTATTTTTAATAAAATTCGTGATTATAAATTTATTCTTGAAGACTATGACAGATATTTTCATGTCTTTATAATCATTTCAACCATTTATATTGGGCAGTATAATTCATAGGCACTTTTAGTGGTAATTAAAGGGCTATTACTAAATGAACTACTGACTTCAAATAACTAATAGCATATTGCTAAAATAAAATTCAATTTTCAGAGAATAACAGAGCTGATCATTATGTGTATGATGTGTATGTGTATGATCACTGTGTATGATCACTGAAACGGACTCTAAAAATCTGTAGTATTAATCAAGTACTTGATTTTGGAGAAATATTTAAAATATTATGCATATATGTCATATAAATCTGTACAGGCTTACTCCTCTCCAGCTACTCTACTTGCAAAACATTTTAGTGTGAATTTTCCCCCATTTGTTTCTGTATTCCTTGTTTATGTGCCTCATAATATTTCAGAGATTAATTGGCATACTCTTGTTCTTTGTCACTACCCTAGATACCCAGACAAATGTATTCTTCTCTTTTACCCATGAGATATGACACAATTTCCCTGATTAACTTTCAAGTCTGGTTTTGTCCAACAATACTGCAAGATATCATAATTATGAACAACTCATTTGTAGTAAACCCTTGAAATATCTCAATTGCTAATGAGTGATTTCTTCTCATATTAACCCTTACATATTTCACCATTTGCACCCAAATCAATTGACACGTCTTTAATTTTTACTATGTTTTCATGACTTAAATTTTGTTATTTTGCAGATGATAGTCAAGTAGATAGTATATCAGACCATTCTTGTGTTGCTGTAAATAAATAATTGACTCTGGGTAATTAATAAAGAGAATAGTTTTAATTGGCTCATGGTCCTGCAGGCTGTACAGGAAGCATGGTGCCAGCATCTGCTCAGCTTCTGATGAGGCCTTGGGCTTCTTACAATCACGATGAAGGCAAAGGGGGAAACAGTGTATCACATGACAGCAGGAGCAAGAGAGGGTTGGGAGAGGTGCTACACACTTTTAGACAACCAGATCCCATGACAACTCACTCACTATCATGAGGACATCACCAACCCATGAGGGATTTGCCCCCTGTACCCAAACACCTCCCACCAGGCCCCACTTCTAGCATTGGGGATTATAGTTCAATGTGAGATTTATAGGAAACATCAAAGCTGTATCAGACGGGTAAATAGAGATAAATAGATAATTGACAACAAATTTTCATTCTCTTTTTCATTCAACTCCTTTTTTTCTTTTTTTTTTTTTTTTTGATACAGAGTCTCACTCTGTCTCCCAGGCTGGACTGCAGTGGCCAGATCTCAGCTCACTGCAAGCTCTGCCTCCCGGGTTAATGCCATCCTCCTGCCTCAGCCTCCCGAGTAGCTGGGACTACAGGCGCCCGCCACCTCGCCTGGCTAGTTTTTTGTATTTTTTAGTAGAGACGGGGTTTCACCGTGTTAGCCAGGATGGTCTCAATCTCCTGACCTTGTGACCCACCGTGTTAGCCAGGATGGTCTCGATCTCCCGACCTTGTGACCCGCCCGTCTCAGCCTCCCAAAGTGCTGGGATTACAGGCTTGAGCCACCCCGCCTGGCCTCAACTCTTTTTCATACACAAGAATGTGCCTGTTGTTGCTAGGTACTAGGGACACAAAATTAAAAGAGCGAGTTCCTGGCTGGGCGCGGTGGCTCACGCCTGTAATCCCAGCACTTTGGGAGGCCGAGGCGGGTGGATCATGAGGTCAGGAAATCGAGACCATCCTGGCCAACATGATGAAACCCCATCTCTCCTACAAATATAAAAATTAGCTGGGTATGGTGGCGCTAACCTGTAGTCCCAGCTACTCGGGAGGCTGAGGCAGGAGAATCGCTTGAACACAGGAGGCAGGGCTTGCAGTAATCCGAGATTGGGCCACTGGACTCCAGCCTGGTGACAGAGTGAGACTCCATCTTAAATAAATAAATAAATAAATAAATAAATAAATAAATAAATAATTTAAAAAGAGAGAGAGAAGTGAGTTCCTGACACAGTGTTCTATTTAGT
>NW_016844693.1:0-237 GCF_001698545.2 Rhinopithecus bieti | reverse complement strand
CTATGTCACATTTTCTTTATCCATCATTGGTCAGTGGGCATATAGGTTCATGTCATATCTTTGCAATTGTGAATCATGCTGCAATAAATATACATATGCATGTGTCTTTTTCATATGACTTATTTTCCTTTGCATAGATATCCAGTAGTGGAATTGCTAGATCAAATGGTAGATCTACTTTAAGTTCTTTAAGTAATCTCCATAGTGTTTTCCATAGAGGTTGTACCAATTTACATT
>NW_016844692.1:4140-8256 GCF_001698545.2 Rhinopithecus bieti | reverse complement strand
AAACGAATTAAGTTCACCGCTAATTAGTGCTTATATCAGAAATATAAGGTACATTCAACATCTTAAACAACTGATGGTATCCTATTAATACAATTACAAACTATACAATAATCATCAACATTAACGCAGAGCACATCATTTTACTAAATTCCCTATCTTTTCATGATAAAATTTTTTGTAAGCAAGAAAATACAAAGAAACATTTCATGCTAATGATGAATAGCTACAAAACAATCATGGCTGATATTATGCTCCTGGTAAAATATTGAATCTCATCTCCCTGAGCTCAAGGATAAAACAAAGGTGTCCATTATCACCATGTGTATTCCAAATTTTACTGGAGATTCTAGCTGGCACAGTAAGCCAAGGGAAATAAATAAAATGAATAAATGTTTTAAAGGAAGATGTAAATAAAATGAATAAATGTTGTAAAGGAAGATGTGAATATCTATACTCAGCGTAATTGTCTACATAAAAAATTGAAAACAGTTAAAATAAAATTTAGAAAGGTCACTGTGTACAAGATCAAAGTAGAAAAAACAAATACATTCACTCTGAGACCCTATCCCTCACACACACACACACACACACACACCCTTGCACAGCTTACGCATACAAAATATGTATGAAGAGAGATCAAGTCTAATGCCAACAACATGGAGGAATTAGGGACATTGGTATGAAAAGGCTTTGAATCTTTGAGACCCTTCTGGGTTGCACATCCAGCCTCAAGCTGCATCCCTCCCCATTCATCAACCAACTCTGTGCCCCCCAAAAAAGGCAGGGAAAAGAAAGAATGGAATATACATTTTTTCAGATTCTCATAGAGCATTCACTAAGTGACATGATATTCTGGGCCATAAAATGTTAACAAATTTAAAATAATATAAATTTCGGCCGGGCGCGGTGGCTCAAGCCTGTAATCCCAGCACTTTGGGAGGCCGAGACGGGCGGATCACGAGGTCAGGAGATCGAGACCATCCTGGCGAACACGGTGAAACCCCGTCTCTACTAAAAAATACAAAAAACTAGCCGGCCATGGCGGCGGGCTCCTGTAGTCCCAGCTACTCGGAGGCTGAGGCAGGAGAATGGCGTGAACCTGGGAGGCGGAGCTTGCAGTGAGCAAGTATAAGCAACTTACAATATATTTCAAAAAGTACAATATATTTCTAAGTTTTCTTTTGGCCTGCATGATATTTTATTACACACGTAATTTTACTTATGTTAAAGTATCCCAATACATTATTATTTTTCTTCAAACAGCAAATTATCTTTAAATGTTTAAATGACAAAATTATATTTTCTGTATTCATTTTTGAAGCACATCTTTACTCCACGTAGATCTGTATTTCTTACTCATGTAATTATTGTCCCTTTGACATTTCTTATATTGTGGACCTTCTGGTAATGAACTGTATCAGAATGTGTATAACTAAAAAAGAATTTGCCTTCACTCTTGAAATACGGTTTTTGCTAAGTATTGAATTCTAGGTTGACAGGATTTTTTTTTTCCTTTTAATTCTTTAATGATATTAATTAAATGTCTTCCCACTGGCATTTTTATTGAGGGAAAAGTTTTGTCATACTTTCCTCTGTTCCTTCATACATGTGTTCCACTTACCCCACTGCTACTTTAAAATTTGCTAATTATTACTGATTTGGGACAATATGAGTAAGATGTATCTTGGTGTAGTTTGAAGACAGGCTATTTCTTTCTGATTCTTGTGCTTAAGAGTCTGGTTGAGGTTCTTAGATCTCTGAATTTATACTTTTCATCTAGTTTGGACAATTCCAAGTGCTGCTGAACATGCAAAGGAAACAACTAGAACTTTCACACATTGTAGAAGAGAAAACAAAATTGTACAGCTTTTTGTAAAACAGCTTGGCAGTTTTTTTTTTTTTAATTAATCATCTACTTACCAAACAAATTAACAGTGCTAATATTAGGTATTTATACAAGTGTTTTAGAAAGTTATTTTCACACAAAAATGTGTATACAAATGTCATAAGAGAAAATCCATGAAGCATACAAAATGCCCTTTAACTAAGAATGAAAACATTTAATAACATTCAAAACCCTTTCGTGGAAAAGTTGACATTAAGCAAGAAATAAAAAGGAACCTATTTATGCCTATAACAAATATCTACAAGAAAACATCTGCAGCCACATTAATTCTCTAAGGCAAAATACTAAACACTTTCAGAAGCCAGGTAGACGACAAGATTTGCATTCATTGCAACTGGCAGACAATATTTTACTCAGGGTCCTAGCCATTAAATAAGGTAAGAGAAATAAATAAAAGAATTACTGAAAACAAAGAAGATGGTCTTAATTCACACAACACATAATTGTTTGCAATGAAAACTCAAAAGAATCAGAATAAAACTAGAGTGAATACATGACAAATAATATGTACATGTAAGTGCAATATATAAAAATCAATTTTACTTCTATTACTGGCAAACAATTTTAAAATGAAGATCTTTTATTCTTCTTTATTATTTTAAATTTAGCAGAGTTTATTTGAGCAAACAATGATTTATGAATCAGGCAGCATCTATTGAGATGATCGTATTTTTTTTGCTTTTAATTATGTTTATGTGATGAGTCACATTTATTGACTTGCATATGTTGAACCATCCTGGTATCCCTGAAATAAAAGCCACTCAACCATGGTGAATTATATTTTTGATGTATGTGTTGATGGATTTGATTTGCTAGTATTTTGTTGAGAATGTTTGCATCTTTGTTCATTGGGGATATTAGTCTTTATTTTTCCTTTTTTTGTTATGTCCTTTCATTGTTTCAGTAACAAGGTGATACTGGCTTCACATAATGAGTTAGGAAAGGTTCTCTTTTTCTCAATCTTTTGAAATAGTTTCAGTAGGGTTGGTACCAGTTCCTCTTTGAATGTCTGATCAAATTTGGCTGTGAATCTATCTAGCCTGAAAATTTTTGTTGTTGGCATTTTTTATTACTGTGAAATGCAGATATTTTAAATAAATGATGCTGTAGCACATGGATATCTGTATTTTAAGAATATATCTGAACCTTACATTACATAATACACAAAAAATCACTTTCATATATATAATAGATTAATACTTGAAAGGTAAGACAATACATTTTATAGGATAAAACTTATAGAATACTTAATGACTTTGGAATACAGACAAACCAAATATGAAACAGCAGCTTGATTTTTAAAATGAGAATATTTAACAAAGATATCATGGAGAATGAAAAGCCATACCACAAATGGAAACAAAGCATTTATAATTAATGAACCCTAAAAATATTTATATAATGAATATACACAGAAATATTACCAAAAAAGATCAATACAGTTCATCCACTTAAAATAAGATTAAAGGTCAGTTGTGGTAGCTCACACCTGTCATCCCAGCACTTTGGGAGGCCAACGCAGGTGGACCACTTGAGGCCAGGAGTTGAAAGCCAGACTGACCAACACGGTGAAACTCCGTCTCTGCTGAGAATACAAAAAAATTAGCTGGGCATGCTGGTGCACGCCTGTAATCCCAGCAACTTGGGTGAATGAGACACGAGAATCATTTGAACCTTAGGAGGTGAAGGTTGCAGTGAGCTGAGACAATGCCACTGCACTCCAGCCTAGGTGACAGAGCAAGATTTCATCTCAAAAAAAGAAAAAAAATTAAAGTTTGAATAGAAATTCCCTAAAATGGACACCTAAACAGCCAATCATATTATGAAATAGTGTCAAGATCATTGTGTGTTATAAACACACATTTAATTCAAGAGATACAATCTCACAAGTGAGAGTGGCTAAAATTGAAAATGTTGAAATGACCAGTCAAAATGGGGATGTGATGCTACTGAAACCCTGATACTTTGAAAATAGAGGCAAAGAGTCAGTATATTTGCTTTGAAAGACTGTGTGGCAGTTTTCCAGAATAAAGCTAAACATATATAACAATATTTGATGGTTAATTTTATGTGTCAACTGCGTCACAGGGTGAAAAAACACTTGTTCATTGAGCATGCCTGTGAGGGTATTTCTGGATGAGATTAAAATTTGAATAGGTGGACTGAGTAAAGCAAATTTCCTTCCCTAATGTGGGTGGGCCTCACTCAAT
>NW_016844692.1:0-3290 GCF_001698545.2 Rhinopithecus bieti | reverse complement strand
GGACTATGACTGCCAGTGAGCCGGATGGAACAGAGCCATATTTCTCTTGTTTCAAAGGCAAATAGGAGAAATATCACTGAATTCTTTTTATCAGCAAGGAAAATCCCTGAGAAAGAGAATGCACCCTGAGGGTAGGTCTATAAAGGGCCCCCTGGAGGTGGGTGTCTTTTACGGTCGAAGCTGAAGGGATGAAATAAACCTCAGTCTCCTGTAGCGCTCCCAGGCTTATTAGGACGAGGAAATTCCCACCTAATAAAGTTTGGTCAGACAGGTTGCCTGCTCTCAAACCCTGTCTCCTGATAAGATATTATCAGTGATAATGTGTGCCCGAAACCTCATTAGCAATTTTAATTTCACCCCATCCTGTGGTCCTGTGATCTTGTCCTGCCTCCACTTGCTTTGTGATATTTTCTTACCTTGTGAAGCATGTGATCTCTGTGACCCACAGCCTATTCGTGCACTCCCTCCCCTTTTGAAAATCGCTAATAAAAACTTGCTGATTTTATGGCTCAGAGAGCATCACGGAACCTGCCAACACATGATGTCTCCCCCGGACACCCAGCTTTAAAATTTCTCTCTTTTTTGTACTCTTTCCCTTTATTTCTCAAACCAGCCGAAATGCTTAGGGAATAGAAAAGAACCCACGTTAAATATCAGGGGTGGGGTTTCCCCTGATAGTTAACCACAGATGTTGAGACTTCTCAGCCTCCATAATGACCCAGAATGGGTACACATAAATGAACAATTCCATGTTTTCCCAAGCAGTCAGCTCTGAAGTATCTCAGGAATCTAGCACTATTGGGTCAGCAAACCACCTGGGCTCCTTCCAACTCTAAGCAAAAAGTGTGCTTAAAGAAGTGAAACATATCACTTGTGCCAGCGATGTTAAAGATGCTCCATCCAGGCTAATACAAGTACAAAAATTCTTAATAATTATTGATATTGGTCAGAGAGCACCCACCTTTTATCAACGTAACCCTGTGAGGTTTCACTTTACAAGTAACTACAAAGACGTATCCTGTAAACTAGAATGAAAATACTGTGTAGATGTTGGGTGTGTTTTAATAACAATGACTTCCAATGAGTCAGGTGTTCCTGTGAAAACACCCTTTTGCAATGAGACTGTCTCTCCTTTCAGGGTTTGAATTCATTCCCTTATGCGGTGATGCTGGCTTGGTTAACTTATTTTGATCAGTGAAATGTTTCTGATGTGACATTGTTTCTGTCTTTGCCCTTTTGGAGTCTTGAGCTCCCCACACTGTAAACAATTCTAGAATGAAAGACCAGCTGGAGGGAGAGGCCCAGCCATGCTTGCTGTTCCTGCCATTCCAGTTGGAACTGCATCCTTGTGAGGGCGCATCTTAGACCACCCCAGAGTAGCTGTTTGTAGTTCCATGTTTGAGCCCAGGTGAGCCTAGCAGAAGAAACTCCCAGCGAACTCATTGAATCATAGCAAACTATAATCATTGTTTTCAGGCACTGTGGTTCAGGATGGAATGCAGCCCTAGGTTGAGTATCAGGTTTGATCCTCTTTAGTCTTACGGTATAAGCATCCGTTAGTGTTACAGTATAACCCTAGGATCAGACTATAGACTTGGTTCATAGCATTGAACAACTTACTTAACTTCTCTAAGCTTCATTCTTTATCTGTAAATTCATGATAAAATAAATACTGCTTTCTGAGGGTTTTGAGTGGATTAAATGTGATAATACATGTATGTTCTTAATGAAAAAAATGGAATAAAATCTAAGAAAAGAAAACACTATTTAAAATAGAATATTGTAGTATATCTGATGGAAAGTACGAAACACTTAGAAAACGTTTAAAATATTTAAAATTCTATAAAAGNAATGGAATAAAATCTAAGAAAAAGAAAACACTATTTAAAAATAGAATATTGTAGTATATCTGATGGAAAGTAGAAAACACTTAGAAAACATTTAAAATATTTAAAATGCTAAAAAAGTCAGAGATCAGAAAAAAATTTTATGATAGAATGAAACATAGCACATAAAACCATGTTTCATAATTATTAGGCTACTTAATGTTTTCATAAAACATTCATGATGTATTATTTGAAATCATTTATAAGAAAATGGCACACAATTGTTGACCCCAATCTAAAACCTAAGTATACAGAAAATGTGTGGAAAGATCCACATCTAAATTTTATCAAACATTGTATTCACATTATGTCACTGGTATTATGGTATTACTGCATTACTGCTATTCATATGATTCATACCTTTTATGTGTTTTCCAAGTTGTTCTGCCATAAAAGGAATTACTCTCATGGTCAGTAAAAGAAAGATATCAATAAAATGTATTTTCATTGACATAATTCTGATGTAAGAATAACTTGGAAAATGGAAAATTTGTTTTGGCAGTTATTTTCCTCTTTTGAGCTCCCTAAGTCTATATACTCAGCCTGTTCAGTTAGAGTTCTTGCCTTTCCATGTTCCTGACTCCTAACCATAATAAATGTTAACTTATTATAAATTATGAAGATAAACTAATATATTCACATTAATGACGTGACAAAATTAAATTATAGCAAGGAAGGTCCAGAATTAATACATAATCATTAAGTATTTAGCTACAGTTGTGAAGATTTTAAGGGCATGTCTATGTTTTGTTGGCGTGGGACCATATACAATCTTATATCAAGCTTCTCTGGAAATACCACGTAGGTTACCCTTTCTCAACTATTGTGACTTTGTCAGTTTAGCCATTTAAACTACCCTAACTCAGTTTCTATATAGCTATCATTATTATATCTTATCAGTTTGTGGTTTGGCAAGAAATCACTTGGTCTAGGCTGAGTTCAGCTAAAGGTGAATTTCCTTGAAGTATGTCTCATTATTCTCCTGAGACTACAATGTAAGACTAGACATAGCTTTCTCATGGTGATTGTCAAGGTGTGAGAGTTCATAAAATGTGCATAAAGCCTGGGATCAGAACTGCCATATCATCAGCTCATCAGTTTCACTTTATTCTATTGGCTTAGAAAAGTCACTAGAGGCCAAGGTTATACTCAAGAGATGGGGAAGGAGTCCTACCCATTATGAAAGCAAACTGCACAATTTCATAAATAGTTAAGGAAATGGATAAGTGAGGAGTGAAGAATTGGGGACAGGAATATAATCTACCACATGAGCCTGATTTTATTAGAATGTAGACATTTATTTTGAATCATTAAAATTTATTTTATTAGATAAGTTTATCTTCATAATTTGCAAGCTAAAGTATCATAATTAATACTGTGTTTATAATTTTAAACATCCTCTAT
>NW_016844691.1:0-456 GCF_001698545.2 Rhinopithecus bieti | reverse complement strand
TTAGGCTTCAATGCAATCCAAATTATTCCCTCTCAGATTCCCCAAAACAGTGCTACCAAACTTCTGCATGAATAAAATCGTGTAACTCTGAGAGATGAATTCACAAATCACCAAGCAGTTTCTCAGTAAGCTTCTCTCTAGGTTTCTCTGAGGATATTTCCTTTTTAACCTTTTACCTCATTGTGTTCAAGAATATCCCTTTGTAGATTCCAGGAAAAGAGTGTTAGCAAACTGTGCCATGAAATGAAAGGTGTAAACCTGTGAGATGAATTCAAACATCACTAAGCAGTTTCACAGAAAGCTTCTTTTTGGTTCTTATCTCATGATATTCCCTTTGTCACTATAGGCTTCAACGTGCTCCCAAATATCCTATTTCAGATTCCTCGAAAACAGTGCTTTCAAACTGCTCAATGAAAAGAATGGTAGAGCACAGTAAGGTGAATTCACACATCAAAA
>NW_016844690.1:0-1440 GCF_001698545.2 Rhinopithecus bieti | reverse complement strand
CTGGCAATTATGTATCTTGGAGTTGCTCTTCTCGAGGAGTGTCCTTGTGGTGTTAACACTGTTTTCGTGAAATCTGCAAAGGGATACTTGGGAGCACTTTGAGGCCTACAGTGAAAAAATAATTCTCAGATAAAAATTAAAAGGAAGATTTCTGAGAAACTGCTTTGTGACATGTGAATTCATCTCACAGAGTTACACTGTTCTTTTCCATGAGCAGTTTGATAACACTGTTTTTGGAGAAATTGCAATAGGATATTTGGGAGCACATTAAATCCTACGGTGATATAGGAAATATCCTCAGATAAAAACCTAAAAGAAGCTTTCTGAGAAACTGCTTTCTGATGTGTGAATTCATCTCACAATGTTACATGATTCATTTCTTGGAGCCGTTTGTTAACACCGTTTTCGTGGAATCTGTATTAGGATATTTGGGAGTGGTTTGAAACATATGATTACAAAGGAAATATCCTCACACGAAAAGCAAAAAGGAGGCTTCTGAGAAACTGCTTTGTGATGAGTGAATTCATCTCACAGAGTTACACGATCATGTTCATGTCTCAATTTGACAGCACAGTTTTTCGGGTATCTGAGAAGGGATAATTCAGATTGCATTGAAGATTATGGTGACAATTGAATTATCCTCGTATAAAAACTAGAAAGAAGCTTTCTGAGAAAGTTTTCTTGTGATGTGTGAATTCATCTCACAGAGTTACACCTTTCTTTTCATGGAGCAGTTTGCTATCACTGTTTTCATGGAATCTGCGAAGGGATATTTTGGAGCGCATTGAGGATTTTGGTAAAAAAGGAAATATCATCAGATAAAAACTAGAGAGAAGCTTTCTGAGAAACTGCATCATGACGTGTGAATTCAACATACAGTGTTACACTTCTCTTTTAATTCAGCAGTTTTCTAACACTATTTTCTTGGAATCTGCACTGGGATATTTTGGAGTGCATTGAAACTTATGGTGACAAAGGAATTATCCTCAGACAAAAACTACAAAGAAGCTTTATGACACACTGCATTGTGATGTGTTAATTCAATTTACAGAGTTACACGACTCTTTTCATGGTTCAGTTTCATAGCACTGTTTTTGAGGAATCTGAGAAGGTATATTTTGCATCACATTGAAGCCTATGGTGTCAAAGCAAATAACCTCAGATTAAAACTAGAAATAAGTTTTCTGAGAAAGTTTTTTGAGGTGTTTGAATTCATCTCACAGATTTACACCTTTCTTTTCATGGAGCCATTTGCTAACACCATTTTCCTGGAATCTGCAAAGGGATACTTGGGAGTGCATTGAGGCCTATAGTAAACAAGGGAATATCCTCAGATAAAAACTGGAAAGAAGCATTTTGAGAAACTAATTTGTGATGTGTGAATTCATCTTACAGAGACAAACAGTTCTTTTCATTGAGCAGCGTGATAACACTGTTTTG
>NW_016844689.1:0-458 GCF_001698545.2 Rhinopithecus bieti | reverse complement strand
AACCTCTACTTATTGTTGTGATAAGGGTCCCAGAGAACAATATATTTATAAATATTTTCCTAACTGCCTTATGGATTTAAAAAATAACAAAGCAGTATCTATCATACTAGAAGGACTGTTTTAACATTATTGCATGAAGAAGATGTTTAGAATGGGATTTAATAGCACATCATTCTAAGGTTAAAAACACCATGACCTCCAACAATTTTACAAGTATATTAATACATCTGTTCCTGAGCCTTAAACTGTTTTAGTGAGAAATGAGAAAGTAGTGACATCATTTCTAGGATAGTGGTAGACGTTAAATGTGCTTATGACCGAACTTCTGGACACATTTATTTATTCATAAATGTTTATTGGGCACCTAATAACTATCAAGGATCTATGTTAACTATAATGTATCAAAGGATGGAAAAAGCTGTAACAGTGACCTTAAGATGCTCAGCACATACAGGATA
>NW_016844688.1:0-1374 GCF_001698545.2 Rhinopithecus bieti | reverse complement strand
TAACATCACACATCTACAACCATCTGATCTCTGACAGACCTGACAAAAACAAGAAATGGGGAAAGGATTCCCTATTTAATAAATGGTGCTGGCCATTCAGAGGGGTCTGAGTAGGAGGGTAACCTGATTTAGCAGGATGACTTTGGCTGTGGTGAGGATATATTGAAGACTGCCAAGAGCAGAAGCAGAGAGACCAAAGAGGAGACTTGCAGCCAGCCAGGGGATGCTAGTGGCTTAGATAAGGAGGAAAGCAGTAGGGGTGTGAATGGTGGTCAGGTTAGATTATTTTGAAGGTGAGGCTGACTTACTCATTCACTTGCTCCTATTTTTAAGTGATAGCTTTTTTTTTTAGATGGAGTCTTGCTCTGTCGCTCAGGCTGGAGTGAAGTGGCATGTTCTCGGCTCGGCTCACTGCAAGCTCTGCCTCCTGGGTTCATGCCATTCTCCTGCCTAACCCTCCCAAGGTAGCTGGGACTACAGGTGACCACCACCACGTCTGGCTAAGTTTTCGTATTTTTAATAGAGACAGGGTTTCACTCTACAGGTGATCCACCTGACTCAGTCTCCCAAAGTGTTGGGATTACAGGCGTGAGCCACTGCACCTGGCCCATACCTTTTTTTTTTTTTTTAAGAGAGTTTCACTTCTGTCCTCCATGCTGAAGTGCAATGTCGCAATCTTGGCTCACTGCAACCTCCACCTCCTGGGTACAAGCGTTTCTCCTGCCTCAGCCTCCCAATGTAGCAGGGACTACAGGCGTCCGCCACCACGCCTGGCTAAGTTTTGTATTTTAGTAGAGACATGGTTTCACCACGTTGGTCTGGCTGGTCTTGAGTTCCTGACCTCAGGTGATCCACTCGCCTTGGCCTCCCAAAGTGCTAGGATTACAGGCGTGAGCCACTGTGCCTGGCCTTAAGTGATATCTGATATATAACCCTCCAAATCATTATTAAACCTTCTTCTTTTTTCTTAAAATCTAATTAATTAATTAATGTATTTATTTTGAGATGGATCCTCGCTCTGTCAACCAGGCTGGAGTGCAGTGGTGTGATCTCAGCTCACTGCAACCTCAGCCTCCCAGGTTCAAGCAATTCTCCTGCCTCAGCCTCCTGAGTAGCTGGGATTACAGGCACCCACCACTGTGCTCAGCTAATTTTGGTATTTTAGTAGAGATGGTGTTTCACCATATTGGCCAGGCTAATCTCAAGTTCCTGACCTTGTGATCCGCCCTCCTCTGCCTCCCAAAGTGCTGGGATTACAGGCATGAGCCACTGCACCCAGCCTTATTTATTTATTTTCGAGATGGAGTCTCCCTCTGTTGCCCAGGCTGGACTGCAGTGGCACAATCTCAGCTCACTGTGAACCTCCGCCGCTTG
>NW_016844687.1:0-1792 GCF_001698545.2 Rhinopithecus bieti | reverse complement strand
AGTTTCTATATTTCATTTTATTTATTTATTTTTTTGAGACAGAGTCTCACTCTCTCGCCCAGGCTGGTGTGCAGTGGCGTGATCTCGGCTCACTGCAAGCTCCGCCTCCCGGGTTCACGCCATTCTCTTGCCTCAACCTCCTGAGTAGCTGGGACTACAGGCGTCCGCCACCACGCCTGGCTAACTCTTTTGTATTTTTAGTAGAGACAGGGTTTCACCGTGTTAGCCAGGATGGTCTCGATCTCCTGACCTTGTGATCCGCCTGCCCCAGACTTCCAAAGTGTTAGAATTACTGGCCTGAGCCACTGCGCCCAGCCATTTATTTATTTATTTTATTTATTTTTGTTTTTTGAGATGGAGTTTCACTCTTGTTGCCCAGGCTGGAGTACAGTTACATGATCTCGGCTCACCGCAGGCTCTGCCTCCCGGGTTCAAGCAATTCTTCTGTCTCAGTCGCCCAAGTAGCTGGGATTACAGGCATGCGCCACTACACCCGGCTAATTTTGTGTTTTTAATAGAGATGGGGATTGACCATGTCGGTCAGGCTGGTCTCAAACTCCCAACCTCAGGGGATCTATCTGCCTGCCTTGGCCTCCCAAAGTGCTGGGATTACAGGTGTGAGCCACCACGCCCAGCCTTATTTTATTTTATTTATTTATTTATTTATTTATTTTGAGATAGAGTTTCGCTCTTGTTGCCCAGGCTGGAGTGCAATGGTGCGATCTCAGCTAACCGCAGCCTCTACTTCCTGAGTTCAAGTGATTCTCCTGCCTTAGACTCCCAAGTAGCTGGGATTACAGGCATGTGCCACCATACCTGGCTAATTTTGTATTTTAGTAGAGACAGGGTTTCTCCATGTTGGTCAGGCTGGTCCCGAACTCCTGACCTCAGGTGATCCACCCGCCTCGGCCTCCCAAAGTACTGGGATTACAGGCATGAGCCAGTGTGCCTGGCCACTCTTGGTGTTTTATAGCATAAGTCATTGGAAAACCAAAGTGTTTTCCCATGCTCATACACTCAGTATAGCACAGAACACTTCTGTAATCAGATGTGTAGGGGTTTTCTGCATATACCGAGCAATCAACTCTCCAGTAGACACTGAGTGGGTATATATAATTCAGTTCAATTCTGATACTGTCCACCTGGAGATAGCATCAGATCACACAGTAAGGCGCAGTCTCAAAAGACTGCCTCCCATTCAGCCCCAGGTTGTGACCTGTGCTTTTTTTTCCGATTAATTGTTGAAGGCAAACTGCGAAATGACCTGTGCTTTTGACCAACTGGCTATAAATTGGGGTTCCCACAATCACCTTCTTGTGTTTGATTAATTTGCTAAGATGTCTCACAGAACTCAGAGAAGCAGTTGCTCAGCGTTTATTGGGTTTATTATAAAGGTTATTACAGAGGATACAGATGAATAACCAGATGGAAGAGATGCATGGGACAAGGTGGGAAGGAGAGTGGGACTTCCCATGCACTCTGTAGTCACGCCACTCTCAGGAACCTCCAACAATCTGACGCTCTCTGAACCCTGTACTTTTGGGGTTTTATGGAGGCTTCATTATATAGGTATGATTGATTACCTCATTGGCCACTGGTAATCAGCCTACAGCCTCTCTCCACTCCTTGGAGGTTGTGGGGTAGGGCTGAAAGCCTTAATCCTTCAGTCATGCCTGGTTCTTTCTGGTGACCAGCCCCATCTTGAATCTAGCTAAGGCTTCCCAGATATCGGTCATCTCATTAAGATATAAAGACATTGGCTGGGCGAGGTGGCTCACGCCTGTAATCCCAT
>NW_016844686.1:0-1366 GCF_001698545.2 Rhinopithecus bieti | reverse complement strand
AATTAGCTGAGCATGGTGACATGAGCCTGTAATCCCAGGTACTCAAGAGGCTGAGGCAGGAGAATCACTTGAACTTGGGAGGCGGAGGCAGAGGCAGTAAGCCAAGATCACACCATTGCACTCCATCCTGGTGACAGAGTGAGACAGATTACGTCTCAAAAAAAAAAAAAATCTTGAATAAAAATCATTTGAGGGCACAGAGGCTCATGCCTGTAATCTCAGCACTTTGGGAGGCCAAGACCAACAAATCACTTGAGATCAGGAGTTTGAGAACAGCCTGGCCAACCTAAAACTACAAAAATTAGCCGGGCGTGGTGGTGCATGCCTGTAGTCCCAGCTATTCAGGAGGCTGAGGCAGGAGAATTGCTTGAACCTCTGACGCAGAGGTTGCAGTGAGCTGAGATCATGCCATTGCACTCCAGCCTGGGTGACAGAGCGAGACGCCAACTCAAAAAAAACACAAAAAAGGCCAGGCATTGTGGCTCACACCTATAATCCCAGCACTTTGGCAGGCCGAGGTGGGTGGATCACCTGAGGTCAGGAGTTCGAGACCAGCCTGACGAACATGGAGAAACCCCATCTCTACTAAAAATGCAAAATCAGTCGGGCATGGTGGCGCATGCCTGTAATCCCAGCTACTCGGGAGGCTGAGGCAAGAGAATCGGTTGAACCCGGGAGGCGAAGGTTGCAGTGAGCCAAGATCACACCATTGCACTCCAGCCTGGGCAACAAGAAAGAAACTCCATCTCAAAAAAAAAAACAAAAACAGAAAACAAAACAGAAAAGAAAACACACACACCCCAAAAAAAAACAAAACAAAACAGAAAAGAAACACACACACACACCAAAAAAAAAAAAAAAGGCTGGCCACGTTGGCTCACACCTGTAATCCTAGCACTTTGGGAGTCTGAGGTGGGCAGATTACTTGAGGTCAGGAGTTCGAGACCAGCCTGGCCAACATGGTGAAACCCTGTCTCTACTAAAAGTACAAAAATTAGCCAGAAATCGCTTGAACCCGGGATGCAGAGGTTGCAGTCAGCCAAGATGGTGCCACTGTACTCCAGCCTGGGCAACAGGGCCAGACTCCACCTCAAAAAAACAAAACAAAACAACAAAACTTGATTTTTTTTCATCTGCACGGTTTTTAAAATAAAATTGCACTTTTTAATCACAAAGGATAAAACTTCCCGTTACCTGAAGATATGCTCAAGAAACTCTGCATTCTAAATACTGCTGAAATGTTATTTGGAAAGAATATTGAGGTGAAAATTCTGGAATGTTTTTAGTCTTTTCTACAGGCAAGCATGGCATTAACAATATTGGAGATAATAACACATTTTAAACTTCTCAAAGGATCGTGTTTTAC
>NW_016844685.1:0-1117 GCF_001698545.2 Rhinopithecus bieti | reverse complement strand
GAAATTAAAATTATTTGTTTTAGAAGTGCATCATCTAGTTTGACTCAAGAGAGAGCCAACCTGAGCGATGAGCAGTGCACACACGTGAGTTCTTCTCTAAAATAATAAAAAATAAAAAAATAAAAGTTAGCCCAGCGTGGTGGCAGGCATCTGTAATCCCAGCTGCTTGGGAGGCTGAGGCAGAGAATTGCTTGAACCCGGGAGGCAGAGCTTGCAGTAAGCCGAGATCACACCACTGCACTCCAGCCTGGGCAACAGAGCGAGACTCTGTCTCAAAAAAAGGCAAAAAAAAAAAAAAAAATAGTTTTCCTGAACTCCTATCTTTGTGATTTTATGATACTTGGAAACTACTGGCCTGGGTTGCACTTACTTTGTATGAGATGGAGTCCCAACTCTGTCTCCCAGGCTGGAGTGCAGTGGTGTCTCCCAGGTTCAAGCGATTCTCCTGCCTCAGCCTTCCCAGCAGCTGGGATCACAGACATGCACTATCATGCCCAGCTAATTTTTATATTTTTAGTAGAGACGAGGTTTCACCATGTCGGGGTTTCGCCATGTTGGTCAGGCTGATCTTAAACTCCTGATCTCAGGTGATCTGCCCCCTTCAGCCTCCCAAAGCACTGGGATTACAGACGTAAGCCACCACTCCCAGGTCAGTTGCATTTATTTCTATATCCATTTAATCTCTCCAATTAAATTATAAAGTCTTAGCAAGAAAGATGTTGAAGCATGGGGACAAATAAGTGTATAACTGGAAAGTGGGACATAAAGCTAGTTCAGGCAGGGCACAGTGGCTCACACCTGTAATCCCAGTACTTTGGGAGGCTGAGGCAGGAAGATCACTTGAGGTAAGCAGTTTGAGACCAGCCTGGCCAACATGGTGAAATCCCATCTCTAATGAAAGTACAAAAAAATTACCCATGCATGGAGGCAGGCGCCTGTAGTCCCAGCTACTCCAGAGGCTGGGACAAGAGAATTTCTTGAATCCAGGAAGTGGAGGTTGCTTTGAGCCGAGATTGCACCACTGTACTCCAGCCTGGACGACAGAGTGAGACCCTATCTCAAAAGGAAAAAAGAAAAAGCTAGTTGAGAGAGAAAACAGAGAGCCTTGCATGCAAAA
>NW_016844684.1:0-1626 GCF_001698545.2 Rhinopithecus bieti | reverse complement strand
CCTCTGCCTTTGTCTCTTTTAAAAAGTTCTAAGTTCCTAGTCAATTGAGACGAATACAGAATGTGGGGTCCTGTTCCAGCCAATGAAAAATGGACACAGCAGTAGGATGGACGCTTCGGGTTATAAATGACCCTGTCTCTTTTGTTCGGTGTACTCTCATTGCAAAACTGCTGGTGAGTGTACCCTTTCTGCAGAAAGTATAAAATGGCCTTGCTGAGGAAATTAAATTTATGTGCAAGTGCTATTTCTTTATGGCAGCAGAGAACAAGGGTTTCAAACATGGACATATTAATGATCTTGTTTGTGGTGATTTTTTCACAATGTGTATGTATATCAAATCGTTAGATTGTATACCTAAATATACACAATGAAAACAAATTAAATCTTTGCCAGATTTCACAAGACAAATAACAGATAGTTCCTCATTTTAAATCAATGTAATAATGGACAGTCCAAATTCGTGATTAAGATCTACATGTTATTTATAGAACAAGCAATGAGCCCTGTGATTCTGTAATTAATAAATTTTATATATACATACATATGAAACCACCTTTGCAAAAGTTATATCAGTGAGAAAACTTTAACAAGTAAGCTAAGCTAACCCAACCCCATCTTGCCCTTCCTTTAATTATTCCTGGGCTATTGGGCCAAGCTAACTTTGTAAGACATTTAGGCTACAGTTTAAATGATAATAGGTCTTGCCCAAAACTCAACCACTTTTGTAAAGCTAATGGGAGGCCAGTAGGCTGGGGAAGGAGGTGAACCTGAGTCCTCCTAAAGCACAGACATAAATGATGGTCAGCCATTATTCCTGAGGTTCTACGATATACACCTTCCCCAATTACTCCTGCAAATAACATCACTCTTGTAGGTTGGCCTTTTGAGATATCTTTCCAGGTTTTCTGCAAGTTTGACACCCATGGCTCCACCTTGACTGCCAGTCCAGCTCTAGTGGCCTCAATCAGAAGCAATTCAGTCCTTAGGACAGCTCTGACCACTCCCCACCATGATTTCATCTCCACCCCAACCAGTTAGCAACAAGCACCTGTTACCTGACTACCTCCACCCCTTCCCTCAAACTGCCTTTGACCCCTAACCTATGGGCTTTCAATTAGATTATTTGAGTACAAACTCCATCTTCCATGCAGTGTGGCTGGCCTAGTGCTTATTAAACTCTTTTATGTAACTGTAGCAGGACAAGCTGCAGACAAAACCCCTCAGACACCAAGTTAAAAGGAAGCAGTTTATTTGGCCGGGAGCATCAGCAAGACTCCTGTTTCAAGAGCCGAGTTCCTCGAGTGAGCAATTCCTGTCCCTTTTAAGGGCTCACAACTCTAAGGGGTTCTGCTTGAGAGGGTCGTGATCGATTGAGCAAGCAGTGGGTATGTGATGGGGGGGCTGCATGGACTGGTAATTAGAATGCAACAGAATAGGACAGGGATTTCCACAGTGCTTTTCTCTACAACGTCTGTAATGTATAGATAATATAACTGATTAGGTCAGGGGTCGATCTTTAACTACCAGCTCCAGGGTGTGGTGCCAGACTGTCTGTTTGTGGATTTCATTTCTGCCTTTTAGTTTTACTTCTTCTTTCTTTGGAGGCAGAAATTAAGCATAAGACAA
>NW_016844683.1:0-1686 GCF_001698545.2 Rhinopithecus bieti | reverse complement strand
TACCACTTAAGCCTCTTTTCATAAAAAATTATCCTCTTTTCTTTGTAACCTTCCTTACTATAAATACATCTTCATATTTATAATTTTCTTTTCTTTCCTTTTTTTTTTTTTTGAGATGGAGTCTCGTTCTGTTGCCCAGGCTGGAGTGCAGTGGTGCCATCTCGGCTCACTGCAAGCTCCACCTCCTGGGTTCACACCATTCTCCTGCCTCAGCCTCCTGAGTACCTGGGACTATAGGCACCCGTCACCATGCCCAACTAATTTTTTGTATTTTTAGTAGAGACGCGGTTTCACCCTGTTAGCCAGGATGGTCTCGATCTCTTGACCTTGTGATCTGCCCGCCTCAGACTCCCAAAGTGCTGGGATTACAGGTGTGAGCCACTGCACCTGGCCTATAGCTTTCTTTACATCTCTCTCTCCCCCCACCTACTGGTCCCTTTCTACCTTGTTTCATAAGTAAACATTTTCAAGTTCATAATTTGAATTGACCTTCAGATAACTTCTGAATTAGACAAAAATTTTTTTTTCTCAGTAACACTAGATCTTGGGAGGCTTTTGGCCTCTAACATCACCCAGAGAGATGCCAAATTAAACAACCCAAGGAACAAAAATCATCAAGACCAGAAGGAAAATACTAAGTGTAAACTTAAAAGCATGTGAGCGTAGGGTGACATGTGTCGCTAATGAGGCACAGACAGCAAATATGTATAGTCAACAAAAGGGGCAAGGGGATCAAGAAGCAGTAGGTGCTGGAAAATATCCCTCAAACAGTTTATCCATCAGGGTGACACTGCAATCCTGGGCCCCTAATGGCCAAAAAATGCCGCACAACAGGGTGGTAGCCCATCAGAAGGATTCCACAACTCCAGGCTCCCTAGCAGACATAGCCCAAAGGATCCAACAACTCTGAGTAGGGGGCTCCAACCCCTGGGCCCTGAGAATATAAAGGAACGTGAGTGTCCCTGTGTCTCCTGGGGCTCAGAAGGCTAGGCTGAAAAGTGACAACAAAGGGAAGGACACTCACCTGTCTGTGAATCCAAAACTGGAAAAAGCAAGAAATCCTGAGCTGTTTGTCAGATGTTAGAATTTTATAGATAAAACCATTCTATAATTTTAGAAACATGTTTTCCCATATCATAAACTTTTCTCAACTGGAAATAACCCAGACATCTGATGAGTAATCTAAGGAAAGCTGTGGACCAAAATTTTGGGCAAAGTGGTCTTTATGGAAGTTAAAAAAAAAAAAAAAAATTAAAAAAAAAATTTAAAGATTAAAAAAAAAAAAAAAAAAAAAGCCTGGCTGGGCATGATGGCTCCTGCCTATAATCCCAGCACTTTGGGAGGCCGAGGTGGGTGGCTGTCTTGAGACCAGGAATTCGAGACCAGTATGGGGAACATAGTGAGACTCTGTCTCTATAAAAATTTTAAAAAATTAGCTGGGTGTGGTGGTGTGCACCTGTGGTCCTGACTACTTGGGAGGCTGAGGTAGGATCACTTGGGAGGCTGAGGTAGGATCACTTGAGCCCAGGAGGTTGAGTTTGCTGTGAGCTGTGATTGTGCCACTGCATTCCAGCCTGGGTGGCAAAGCAAGGCCCTGTCTAAAACAAAAAATAAATAAAGAAAGAATAAATAAAAGAAATAAATGAAATTAAATTTTAAAAAAGCCTTTTCCACTTTTTTTCCTTC
>NW_016844682.1:0-993 GCF_001698545.2 Rhinopithecus bieti | reverse complement strand
CTGGGCATGGTGGTGTGCACCTGTTGTCCCAGCTACTAGGGAGGCTGAGACAGGAGAACTGCTTGAACCCAGGAGGCGGAGGTTACAGTGAGCTGAGATTACACCACTGCACTCCAGCCTGGGCGACAGAGCAAGACTCCATCCCCCCCAAAAAAAAGAAAAAAAAGAAAAAAGAAAAAATTAAGGGCCCCATCAGAAAAGAGGAGAAAATGAAGTAATATAAAATGGATGCCTTTACCAACACCAAATGTCACTGCTTCTGCTAGCCAGCTCAACTTGGTAAAATTAGCTTTCTAGATAGCTCATTAAGGGTTTTTGCGAGTCATTATCACTACATTCTTGAGGTCATTCTCTCACACAAACCAGAGCTATGACAATGTGGTGTCCTGGAAATAGAAGCTATAATGACCTGAGGATTCTGTCACAGTGTCTCTGTTCTCCTAGGGCTAGGAGCCACATCAGAACTGAAGACTTAGACAAAAAATTTTGACATTTCAGGCCCTATAGTTTTCTTAAAGTTAATCTGACACAAGAAGACTTGGATCTCTCAACAATGTATGTTCTCAAAACCCTTCTCATTAATGGCCTCAATAGTAGGATATAACCTGGGGTTTCTTTCTTTCTTCTGAGACAAGGACTCGCTCTCTCACTGCAGCCTGGACGTCCTGGGATCATGTGACGCTCCCACTTCAGCTCCTCACGTAACTGCTACCACGGGTGCACACCACCACACCAGCCCGACTAATTAAAAAAATATATTTTTTTTAGCCGGGCGCGGTGGCTCAAGCCTGTAATCCCAGCACTTTGGGAGGCTGAGACGGGCGGATCACGAGGTCAGGAGATCGAGACCATCCTGGCTAACACGGTGAAACCCTGTCTCTACTAAAAATACAAAAAACTAGCCGGGCGAGGTGACGGGGGCCTGGAATCGAAGCTAGACGGGAGGCTGAGGCAGGATAATAGCGTATATCCGGGGGGCGGAGATAGCAGTGA
>NW_016844681.1:0-425 GCF_001698545.2 Rhinopithecus bieti | reverse complement strand
GAGGAACTAGGAAGAAGCTTTCTGGGAAAGGTCCTTGTGATGTGTGAATTCATTTCAGAGTTACACTGTTCTTTTCAATGAGCAGTTTGCTAACACAGTTTTCTTGGAATCTGCAATGGGATATTTGGGAGTGCATTGAAGCTTATGGTGACAAATGAAAATCCTGATATAAAAACTAGAAAGAATCTTTATGAGAAACCGCTTTGCAATGCGATCATTCATCTCACAGAGTTACACAAAACTTTTCATGGAGCAATTTCGTAGCACTGTTTTGGGGAACCTGAGAACAGATATTTTGGATTGCATTGAAGCTCTGGGGACAAAGGAAATACCCTCAGTTAAAACTAAAAGAAATTTTGTGAGAAAGGTCTTTGTGATGTCTGAGTGCATCTCACAGAAGTACAACATTCTTTTAATGGAGCAGT
>NW_016844680.1:0-429 GCF_001698545.2 Rhinopithecus bieti | reverse complement strand
GACCTGCCAAAGTGGTGGGATTATAGGCATGAGTCACTGCACCCAGCCTGCCCCAAATTTGGACTAAGACCCTGGGTTCTTAAACTCTTCACGGTATGGGGGAAGACTCAAGAAGGAGCCACAAGACTCCTTGATAATAAAGCTTGTGGTGTCTTGAAGGATGAAATGGAAAAATGAAGTGGAGGCAGTACTGGTGCTGTTACTGTCGTGGTGCAGTGCCATAGGGATGCACAGGGGTCATGGGGGCTCACGGGGGGCCTCACCCAGGAGGAGGGGATGCTCACATTGAAACTTCAAGGAGAGGCTAGAGTTAGGCAGGTGCAGGGAATGAGTGAGGCACGCACCTGGCAGAAGCAGTGTAGTGTCCAAAAGCCTGACAGCAAGTGACCATAAGATGACCAGGAACTGAAAGCAGTTCAGTGCAGTCAG
>NW_016844679.1:0-992 GCF_001698545.2 Rhinopithecus bieti | reverse complement strand
AAAAAAAAAAAAAAAAAAGAAATTATGAATGACACATACCAACAATATAATGAAGATGAGTAATCTCATTCATTTTGCTGTGGTCTTATAGGAAGGAATTACTCTTGATGGGCTACAGGAAGTGCAAAGCTTAAAATAAGCAAATATGAGTTCTGTTAAAATTTTTATCCTATTGTTCAGCCTCATGGATACCGATGATTCATGATGGATGCTGCACAGGTCCCATTAGGTGAGAAGACACAAAAGCCACTATACAGGGGCTGCTAGAGAAAATACCATTGATGTGGTGGCCGATTAAGTCTGATGTTGATGGTAAAATCAATGCAATAGATGGAAGACCTAGGATAAATAATCTAATTAGCTGCATAGCCTAGAAATTAAATAGGTTCAAGATTGGAGGAAGTCTCTGGAGAGATGCTCACAGGATTACAAAAGAAGTGGTGTGGTTCATGTTGATAGCCTTGACTGCAACTTTAAATGCCTTCCTGTAAATGCGGACTCAAGAGTAAGATCAAAACTTTCTTAGGTACTTCAGGTTAAGCTACGATACGGTTTATGTTCACTCCTCCTTTCCATTTTCTTGTTTCGACATTCCTCATTCATTACTTTTTGCCTTTGTCCTTCATCTCTAACTTCCCATCTTACTCCTTGGATTTAGCCATCCAGGAGGTGGATGATCTTCCCAGTTCACATCTTGGATCCCTAAGGACTCAGCTCTGGGCATCTGCTTATTGGCTCTATGAAGTATCCAGACTCCCTAAGACCCACCAACCAATTCACCGTCCTTGATGTGGCCCCCGCTCTATTACACATAGATGTAAGGAGAGCATATCTATTTGGAGAAATTTGTTGTTTGCATTCTGAAATTTGCCATGTTTGGGTTTATAGCTTGTGTTGCAAAAGTGCTTGATTAATTTCCTCTTTTATTTTACCACTGTGCTTATTTTGTTTTCAATAGTAAAAACAAAATATAAAATATATTTAATATATAA
>NW_016844678.1:0-992 GCF_001698545.2 Rhinopithecus bieti | reverse complement strand
CATATATAAATATATATATATATATTTAGATAGATAGATATAAAACAAAATTTTAGCTTAGGTTTCTAATCAAATGCAGAGTTTTATTTTTGTCATATACTAAATAAAACAGAGTATTATGAGCAATGAGAAAATATTTACCATTTATTAAGTATAAAAATTCTCTAACTTATCTAAACCACTTACATAATTATTATACTTTTAGTTCTAGGGTACGGATGTGGCCAGTCTTGATGCTGCTGTTCCACTGACTTGGTCTTTGTCCCTACTTTCTGAGAAGTTAAGATTCTTGCCAATGCCACCTGAATATTTCCTCTCTTGTCCACTCAGCCTTGGTTTTCAATGGTTGCTTGCTTAACAATGTGCTCTCTTATTTTCTTTCTACATAATATGAATCACATTGTCTCAATATTTCACTGCCTGACTGATCCACCTAAAATATGTTATTTTATAGTCTCATATCTTAGAATCTGAGATCCTCTAAAGATAGCTTTGCCCCGTTTTTTCCCACATAGATATATTTTTGCAAATTCCTAAAGTTATTAATTGTTAACTGCTTTATTATAGTGCCAATATTTCACCTTAAAAAATCTTTGCTTATCAGAAAACAAAAAAGCTAGCCATTTTTCATTGTTAACATATACTTATATCAACACTGTAAATATAAACAGATTCAATACACGAGAAGTTCCAAAAATGCAATTAGCAGAGATTTAACACAGATAAAAGTTTCTCAATTCCTCCTAAAATAAGTCCAGAAGTAGAAAAGGCAAGTACGGGTATATTATGGTGTACTGACTTAGCTTCACAATGCAGAAGTCATTTAATAATTATTTAATCAATACAATTTTTATGGTATGTTCTTCTTTGGTGTTTTTTGTTTGCTTGTTTACTGATTTCTTTACTGCCTTCTTTAATGTAAAAATTCTTACTTCAGAAGAGACAGTATCCATATTAAAATTTAAAGTAAAGTGTTTCTTTTCTGTTTTTGC
>NW_016844677.1:0-509 GCF_001698545.2 Rhinopithecus bieti | reverse complement strand
GTATAAGATGTAAGGAAGGGGTCCAGTTTCAGTTTTCAGCATATGGCTAGCCAGTTTTCCCAGCATTATTTATTAAATAGGGAATCCTTTTCCCATTGCTTGTTTTTGTCCAGTTTGTCAAAGATCCAATGGTTGTAAATGTGTGGCATTATTTCTGAGGCCTCTGTTCTGTTCCATTGGTCTATCTCTCTGTTTTGGTACTGGTACTATGCTGTTTTAGTTACTGTAACCTTGTAGTATAGTTTGAAGTCAGGTAGCATGATGCCTCCAAGCTTTGTTCTTTTTGCTTAGGATTTTCTTGGATATATGGGCTCTTTTCTTGGTTCCATATGTAATTTAAAGTATTTTTTCTAATTCTGTGAAGAAAGTCAGTGGAAGCTTGATGGGGTTAGCACTGAATCTATAAATTACTTTGAGCAATATGACCATTTTCAAGATATTGATTCTTCCTCTCCATAAGAATGGAATGTTTTTCCATTTGTTTGTGTCCTCTCTTATTTCCTTGAGCC
>NW_016844676.1:0-458 GCF_001698545.2 Rhinopithecus bieti | reverse complement strand
AAGACACACACACACACAGACACACACACACAAAGACACACACAGACAAAGACACACACAAGACACACACACAAAGACACACACACACACACACACACACACACACAAAGACACACACACACACACAAAGACACACACACACAAAGACACACACAAAGACACACACACACAGACACAAAAGACACACACACACACAAAGACACACACACACAAAGACACACACACACAAAGACACACAAAGACACACACACACAGACACACACACACAAAGACACACACACACACACAAAGACACACACACACAAAGACACACACAAAGACACACACACACAGACACAAAAGACACACACACACACAAAGACACACACACACAAAGACACACACACACACAAAGACACACACACAGACACACACACACACACAAAGACACACACACACACAAAGACACACACACACAA
>NW_016844675.1:0-1080 GCF_001698545.2 Rhinopithecus bieti | reverse complement strand
CTTGCAGTGAGCCGAGATCGCGCCACTGCACTCCAGCCTGGGCGACAGAGCAAGATTCGGTCTCAAAAAAAAAAAAAAAAAACAAGAAAAGTGACATGATTTATGGCTGGGCACAGCGGCTCACGCCTGTAATCCCAACACTTTGGGAAGCCGAGGTGGGCAGATTACTTGAGGTCAGGAGTTCAAGACCAGCCTGGCCAACATGGGGAAACTCCCTCTCTACTAGAAAATATAAAAATTAGCTAGGTGTGGTGATGTGTGCTTATAATCCCAGTCACTCAGGAGGCTGAGGCAGGAGAAACGCTTGAATCCAGGAGGTGGAGATTGCAGTGAGCCAAGATCATGCCACTGCACTCCAGCCTGAGCAACAGAGAAAGACTTCATCACAAAGAAAAAAAAAATGACATGATTTATATTTTTAAAGGATCATCTGAATTGCAGAAACTGGAAGCGGAGAGCCCAGTTAAGAGCTACTGCAACTATCCAGGCAAGAAAGACAGTAGCTTGGATGGGGATATGGTGTTGAAAGTGGAGAGTACAAGAGGTACTTGGAAATGTACATCTTATAGCTACCAAGACTCGCTGGTGTGAATGTTCAGGTAAAAGAGAGAGAAATAAAGAATGGCTCTAGGCTGGGTGTAGTGGCTCATGCCTGTAATCTCAGCACTTTGGGAGACCGAGGTGGGTGGATCACTTGAGCTCAAGAGTTGGAGACCAACCAGTCTGGGCAACACAGCAAGACTCCATCTCTCCCCCCAACCCCCAAAAAAAAGAAAGGAAAAAAAGGCATGACTGAGGGTAAATTCTAGGAAGGCATGTGGGGTGGGAAATGGGGTCACTGGTGTGATTAGAGGATGTACATGATGGTACAGGGATGCGGATCTAGATAATATTGAAAGGCCAGGACTTGGACTTCTGGGAATGGGAAACATGATAAAATTATCTGTAATTTTCCAGAATCAATGACTAGTTGTTTTTTTAAAAAAAGGAATTATCTGTAATTGTGCCTTTTTTTTTTTTTTTTTTAGACGGAGTCTCACTCTGTCGCCCAGGCTGGGGTGCAGTAGCGATTTCAGCTCA
>NW_016844674.1:0-469 GCF_001698545.2 Rhinopithecus bieti | reverse complement strand
ATCGCCGCAAGCAGGGCCTGTGCCAGGGGCACAGTCTCCTCCAACCTGACAAGGAGGCGCGAGGAGCCACAGAGAAGTCAACTTAGGGTCCCTTTTCAGAAAGGGGCAACAATGAGAATCTGGTCTTATCCGCCCCCTTCTCCACGGTAACAGCTAAGCTCGCATGTTCAGGATCTCAGGGGTTGTGCGCCTGTCACGTTCCCCACCCCCTCATGCAGATGCTCTTCCTGCACCCGGGTGCCCGTCTCTGCGCTGCTCCTGAGGCCACACCTGTTGCCATGCAGTAGTGACCAGGAATTCACCTTTGTTCGGGAGAAGTAAACACAGTTCACACACTCCTGTACGGGTTTGCTGGCCGAGAATCTAACTACGCTGTCCGATTCCAGATGTGCTGGCACCAAGCAGAACGCCAGCATTTATAAATGGTATCAGTGGGTTCTCCTGGGACTCCCAGGCAGCCGCGCGAGGG
>NW_016844673.1:0-1097 GCF_001698545.2 Rhinopithecus bieti | reverse complement strand
ATATTGCATTTGTTAAGTCCATTTTATTTTCTGTTAAATGAATCTCTGGTAAAAGTTTGTATTTTGCCTTTTATCATTTAGAACATATTAATCACAGTTGGTTTAAGCCTTTATCTCATAACTTTCTGAATCCCCTGTGCATCTATTTCTATTTTTTCTTGTTGATTCTGTTTCTTAATATTTTTTAATTGGATGTTGGATATTGTGTAAAATATCTTAGAGAATCCATATGATGTTATGCATATTACGTAATTCAATCAGGGACTGATGTGATTTAAGGTTTGGTTTCAGTCATTGTAAGGTTTGGTTTACTTCTAGGGTATTCCTATTTCCAGGGTGTAGTTCTTCAATGAATCCCAAAGCTTTGAGTGTTTATCAAAGAACTCTGCCTTGGCAGGTCCTGAACTCCAATTTTAGTCTCCTTTGTACTGTGGAACTTCTACTAATAGTTCTGCTAATGTCTCAGCTTTTAAACCTTCACTTTCTGCTTGTAATCTTCACCTTTAGGTTTGTACTACTTGTGAATGCCTCCAGGAAAACAACAACAATAATAACAACAGTAGAGAATGCCTGGCTCATGTCAATATGTTTTCCTTTCCTCTGGAATTTTAAGCCTCAAAAGCTGGCTGCTGGGGAAAATGGTGGGTAGGAAGCACCAGAAATCTGTCTCCTCACCTAGACAGTCTGTCTGATATAACTATTGTTGAACTCCAGAGTCTATTGAAAGCTTGCAACTTCCAGGAAAAGGCTGGAAAAGACAAAGAGGCAGTAACAATTGTCGCACCACCTCCCCACTGTTCCAAGCCCCTGCTCCTTTGACTGAAATGACTTCCAGGGGATTTAAAGTGCCAGTGTCCTTCCTTCCTCTGTATTTTTCTATTTTGCTCTTTTACTCCTTATGGGAACCAGATATTAAAGACTAGGACAACTAAAAAGACCTACATATATTGAGTAAATTAGACAGTGACTATATATGCCCAAGGAAAGTTTCAGAAAAGATCTGACAATATTTTAGATCTACATTTTAGGCTAATTCTCAGCATAGAGTCATCCTTCATGAATCACAAAAAAAAAAAAAAAAAATTGAGATAATAAAA
>NW_016844672.1:0-468 GCF_001698545.2 Rhinopithecus bieti | reverse complement strand
TGGATAAGCTTTTAAATGTGCTGCTGGATTTGGTTTGCCAGTATTTTATGAGGATTTTCTTATTGATGTTCATCAGGGATATTGGCCTGAAATTTTCTTTTTCTTTCTTTCTTTCTTTTTTTTTTTTTTTTTTTTTTTGAGACCAAGTCTCACTCTGTCATGCAGGCTGGAGTGCAGTGGTGTGTCCTCGGCTCACTGCAACCTCCACCTCCCGAGTTGATGCTGTTCTCCTGCCTCAGCCTCCTGAGTAGCTGGGACTACAGGTGTGCACCACCATGCCCAGCTAATTTTTTTGTAGTTTTAGTAGAGACAGGGTTTCACCATGTTAGCCAGGCTGGTGTTGAACTTCTGACCTCAGGCAATCCACCCACCTCGGCCTCCCAAAGTGCTGGGATTATAGGTGTGAGCCACCATGCCAAGCTGAAATTTTCTTTTTTTGTTGTGTCTCTGCCAGGTTTTGGTATCAGG
>NW_016844671.1:0-2894 GCF_001698545.2 Rhinopithecus bieti | reverse complement strand
AGTTATTTTAAATTCACGCCTATCATTTATTCTTATTTTAAAATGTAAGATATAAAAGATCTGGAGATTAAAAGAAAATGATCATTTTAAAATAAAATAGATTTCCTATGCTTAAGTATCTACATTATCTCAATCAGATTAGTAAATAGTACCCTGAATATCAAATATAGTTGCTGGAAATAAATCTTTAGCAGCTTATGTTTCTGGGCCTATTGATTTCTTTTATTCGTATAGTGATGGTGGGGAGGGCAGGACTCAAGGTCTTAAGTGTTCTTTGGTATAAAACATCAATTTCTATTGATTCTTCAAACTCTTATAATTGCTTTTCTGCCATTTAGAAGATTGCAAGTTTAAAATACATACTTTTTTTCTAACCCTAATTTTAACTTCTTATTATTGTTTTATCATGTTTGACTTTCATGAGTTCACAATGAGAGATGACTGAGAACAGCTGAGAGTTTAGAAATGGGATATAGAGCTTTTCACCTCAAACTTTAATTCAATCAGTAGGGAACAAAAGTTAAATCTAAATAAGGCTCAATAGTAATGCATGAAATCACAGCCAATTTTTTATTGCTCCAAGGTCAATTACCTTGTCGGTAGATTATTCAGGCCTTCTATTCTTATATATATTCTATTGCTACCATTTTTTTTTTTTTTTGCCATTTCAATACTTATTACTACCTCCCCTAAGGAGGAAACTTTAAGCTTTAAAATACAAACCAGTATAACTTTGATACGTATTAGTACCTGTCATAAAAAAACGAATAAATGGTTGAGATACCATTCACAAATTACAATTATCCATCCTATTATGATGGATAATGAAAAACTAGCTATACTATATCAGTTTATCTTAAACTAAATCCTAGTCAGTCAAGCATACACTTCAACCATCTGCAAATCAGAAATGGAAATACAACCCAATTGTATTTCCAACCTAATTGTAACTGCTGAAAAGAAGTAATGAACTATAAAATAAAAAAGGATTAAAATGTCAGTAAGTTTTAAGCTATTCTATCCAATGGAAGAATAGTAATATTGCCAGAAAACATTTTACATACTAATTTTAAAACACTCTAAATTAATAGAAAGCAAAACTTAAGCCTAAAAATAAGATTTTGACAGAAACGTTTCTTTACCGATCAGCAAAAAATGTATTTAGTGTGATTCCGTGCTAGGAGTTAGGGAAATGTCAAGACACCTGACATGTGGTTTTTGCTTTGAGATCTTAAAACTTAATGAATGTTTAGAAATATACCATATTTCATCAAATCTAAGACATCAATTGTAAGACACTCATATTTTATTTACCATTAAGGAAAACATACTGCCAATTACAATTGAAAGACACAATTATATGATGTGTCCAAATTTTAGAGATGTTAAAATAGAAAAAAATATGCTTGTTAGAATCATGAACTATAAGAATTACCATACTTACTGATCTTTATCTTTATAACATGGCACTTGCCAGTCTAATGAATCTCTGATTACCTCTGGCAGATTTTAAGTGCTAAAGAAATGCTTGTTGAATGAATAAATGAATGCATAAGCAAACATTTAAGTAAGTGTTCAAGGGCTCTGTGAAATAGATTCGTTAATGACAGTAATGTAACCCCATATTTTCCTTTTATCATAATTAATGTAAATATACTACCACAAAAAATAGAAATTTAAAAAATTTAAAACCCAGAATCCTGCCACACAAAAGTGCATTTCCATATTTTTTCATATTCCTGTCCAATTCTTATCCATATACTTCATGTTTTGTTTTGTTTTTTAACTTAAAACCAAGTCCAAGATCACGCCACTGCACTCCAGCCCGGGCAACAGAGCAAGACTCCATCTCAAAAAAAAAAAAAAAAAAAAAAAACCCAAGTCTTTAAAATACTCCTTGAGACTACACAATTAAATGACTAAGCAAAATTATATTCATGAAAACAAGTTCAACAAGGTGAAACATGGCTTAACAAAGACCTATGGCAGACCTTCTAGAATGTTCCATCCTCTCATCCCCTAATTATGAGAACTAAATTTATTATGAGAGCCCATAAGTTACTCGGTCATTCAAGAAATACTTACTAAGCACTAACTATATAGATGCTTAACCCTGAGAATAAAGATCAAGAGATTGTTCTTGCCCTTCAAAAACTCAACAGTCCAACATTACTAAGTGATGTTATAGGGTCTAGATCATAAGTCCTTAGAGAACTCTCACTTACAACCACCTTAATGTATAAAAATAATTCCCTCTAAACACCTTCTCTTTGAACATCTCTGAGAAAGTGTTCTCTTGTTCCTTCCTACAGTGGTTGAAATGACAGCAAAGCTTAATAAAGATTTGCAAAAAATAAAGTTTGTATACTCCATTAGGAAACATAATTTCTGGCAGTCATTTTTGTAGGTGTGATGTTAACACCCATCAATAATCATTGCCTGAAGTCATTATTACATTTATTTACAATAAAATAACACTGAAAAAATGCTGCTACAATGCTAGAAATGAGACAAAACTAAAAAATAGCACAATTTTCATTTAAAGTATATGTATATATGCTAGAACTACTTGATGAAAATTAGAGAAGCATCCAGATAGAGACTTGTAAAGCAGCTGAAGGAAATTTCAAAGCATTTTCAGGAGCCATAGATGCTGATGCAACTAATTCCTTAATTAGATCTACTTCAACATTAATTTCTTTTCCTTAAAAAAGAATGTATTATATTAACACAACTCTAACATCTAAAAGTCTAAGGTCTTTTAGCTCACAAATAAAGATTTCATAGCTCCCATGGTTATTTGCAAAGGTAAAACATTTGGTAAGTTCTTCCCTCCCCAAATCACAAATAGAAAGCTAAACTACACATCAAGATTACAGTATTAGACAAAAAAA
>NW_016844670.1:0-469 GCF_001698545.2 Rhinopithecus bieti | reverse complement strand
GAAAGGAGGAGCAGGGAGGGGGATAGGCAGGGGCCTAAGTGGTAGTGTGGCTGCAAAAAGGTAATTTTGGTGGTACCTTACAGTGCACATTATAGCACTTTGTTAGGGTGTTCTTTATTATTATTATTATTATTATTATTATTATTATTATTATTATTATTATTTTGAGATGGAGTCTCTCTCTGTCTCCCAGGCTGGAGTGCAGTGGTGCGATCTCAGCTCACTGCAAGTTCCGCCTCCTGAGTTCATGCCATTCTCCTGCCTCAGCCTCCCGAGTAGCTGGGACTACAGGCACCTGCCACCATGCCTGGCTAATTTTTTTTTGTATTTTTGTAGAGACAGGGTTTCACCGTGTTAGCTAGGATGGTCTCAATCTCCTGACCTCGTGATCTGTCTGCCTCGGCTTCCCAAAGTGCTGGGATTACAGGTGTGAGTCACCGTGCCCAGCCTATTATTATTATTATTATTA
>NW_016844669.1:0-464 GCF_001698545.2 Rhinopithecus bieti | reverse complement strand
ATCTATCTATCATCTATCTATCATCTATCTATCTATCTATCTATCATCTATCTATCATCTATCTATCATCTATCTATCATCTATCTATCTATCTATCTATCATCTATCTATCTATCATCTATCTATTTATTTATCTGTCTGTCTATCTATCTATCTATCTATCTATCTATCTGTCTATCAATCATCTATCTATTATCTATCTATTTATCTATCTATCTATCTATCTATCATCTATCTATCTATCATCTATCTATCTATCTATCTATCTATCTATCTATCATCTATCTATCATCTATCTATCTATCTATCTATCTATCATCTATCTATCTATCTATCTATCTATCTATCTATCATCTATCTATCATCTATCTATCTATCTATCTATCTATCTATCTATCATCTATCTATCTATCTATCTATCTATCTATCTATCTATCTATCATCTATCTATCTATCTATCTATC
>NW_016844668.1:0-1419 GCF_001698545.2 Rhinopithecus bieti | reverse complement strand
GGGACGGAGGTGGGAGCTCACCTGGCTCTTCTGAGCATTGCTTTCTTTCTCCCCTCACCCTGTCATCCAGTAGCTGATTGGAACCAAATCAGGCTGGTAATCCCTTCAAAGTTAGCACAGAATCCAGCCAATTCCTCTTCCTCCCCTGACCCCAGGCTGGTCCAAGCACCATCATTCTCCTCCTATCACAGTTGTTTCTGTCTGCTCTCCTTCTCCATAATTGCCCCACTGTAGTCAGCTGAGTAAAGAAAAAAATAAGAGGAGCTCTTAAAGAATTAAAGTGAGCTTTATTCAGAATTCTTGCTGAGGACTGTAGCCTGAGGACCACAGCCTGGGAGGAGCCTTTCAGAAAGGTTTGTCCAACTGCCCCGAAATCGTGTTTCAACTGACAGTTTATATCCGGGCTGTAGAGGCACCATATGTGCAGAATCACATCAGACTTGCTGGACATCACAAGAAAGCAGGTTAGGGCAGAAGACAGGGTCCCATCAAGAGTCACACCCAGCTTAGGGTGGAAGAAACAGTCCACGTGGCCATCAACTACAGAGGCATGATCACTAACCTTGTCAGACATTGTCTCCTGTGTAGGAAACGGCAAGGAGCAGGGTCGTTTGTGTTTTAAGGAATATTAGTGACTCAGGCAAGAGATGGTGGGGGCTGTGTGCTCCGTTCTATCCAATCCTCTGGAGAGCTACCCATCATCACAGGGTCAGAGGCTTTGTGAGATTTTGTTGGTAGCAGAAAAGACAAACATGACTTCTTATCATGGTCACTCTACCTCACAAGCCCCCATTCAGGGCCAAAGGAATCTTGGAAAACATACAGCAGATCATACCACCTGTCTGCTCCAAATCCCACACCCTCACCCCTGGCTTCTTTGCTTTCTTTTGTTTCTTATCAGATGCACTTCCAAGCCTGACTCTACTCTGGTCATACTGGGCTCCTCACTCCCTTGCCCAGCATGGAATCAGACATCTGTGCTTGCAGCCCTGTCTGGGCTGTCCTTCCCACTGCTCACTCCCTCACCTCCGTGCCCTTTTGAGGAAGCTCTGTGCTGACTAAAAGTGCTATTAAAATCCCAGTGTCCTCACTATGGAAACGCTCTTCTCTCCACATTTTTTTTACTGCCTCGTAGGTTTTAAATGTAACATCTTTAATATTTACTCATTTATTCACTTATTTCTACACACTATAATACAAATTCTGTATGTCAAGTAAAGAAGTTTTGCTTGTTTATTCTCTGTTGCCACCCAACTGCTAAGAAGAGTGTCCATCACATGTGGGTCCATTGAGAGTATTTGCTGGTGAATGAGTAGATGTACAGAGGGATGGAAGAATGAATGAGTGATGGATGAATGAATTGATGGATGAATGAATGACAGTTATATGAGTGGATAGGTGGTGGATGGATAAATGAAC
>NW_016844667.1:0-422 GCF_001698545.2 Rhinopithecus bieti | reverse complement strand
TTTTTTTTTTTTTTGGTGACAGAACATGTTTATTTACTCGGCCCCAGAGACAAAAGGAAAACTGATATGGGGGTGGGGGAAATAGGACAACTATTAAATGTAGTGAAGAAATTTCACAGGTCAAAAGGAACTATTAAAAGGAAGGATAAAGCAGATTTTGTACCATAAAACAGAATCCTACCTCTGATAAAAGACAAATCAGCCTTAATTTTTTACTAACCAATAGGATTCAAAATGACTATTTTCAATTACAATCTCATTCTTAATGTTCTTCCAGAACTCTCAACCCTGAGAGAAGCAGGGCAAAATTGTGGCCATAGGATTCAGGACCTTTCTTTCCAACATTATCCCATCAGCCATTAGAGGGTAAAGATTTAGCCATGGCAAGATCCGAGGTCCACAATCAGTTATTTTCATTCTCT
>NW_016844666.1:0-509 GCF_001698545.2 Rhinopithecus bieti | reverse complement strand
CACCAGTATTTATTTATTTATTTATTTATTTATTTATTTATTTATTTATTTTTGAGATGGAGTTTCGCTCTTGTTGCCCAGGCTGGAATGTAATGGCACTATCTTGGCTCACTGCAACCTCTGCCTTCCAGGTTCAAGCCATTCACCTGCCTCAGCCTTCCAAATAGCTGGGAGGCACCTGCCACCACACCCAGCTAATTTTGTATTTTTAGTAGAGACGGGGTTTCTCCATGTTGGTCAGGCTGGTCTCAAACTCCCAACCTCAGGTGATCTGCCTGCCTCGGCCTCCCAGAGTGCTGGGATTACAGGCATGAGCCACCGTGCCTGGCCTGACACTTCTTTTTTGAATTTTATTTTTTCTTTGACTTCTGTGAGTGAGTACCAAATTGCTGAGTTCTGCTGACCTTCAGAGCTTAGAGTTAGAAGCTTAAAAGAAGCCTTCGAGACTATCCATCCTTGTTTCGTCTCAGAGCCATGACTCTCATCTGGAGGAAGGATCTTTTTTTTTT
>NW_016844665.1:0-991 GCF_001698545.2 Rhinopithecus bieti | reverse complement strand
CGCCACTGCACTCCAGCCTGGGCGACAAGAGCGAGACTCCGTCTCAAAAAAAAAATTATACTAGAGATTATAGATATGATGATATATGATATTACTAATCATCAGCTTGTAGCATTACTCTTTATTCCAATATTATAATAATCTCTGTTCTACAATTATAACCTAGGAAAACCAGGCCATAGAGAGATAGGAGCTGAAGGGCACGATGAGAAGTGACCAGAAGGCAAGTGTGAGCCTGTGCCACGCCCGGACAGGGCCACTAGAGGGCTCCTTGGTCTAGCAGTAGCGCCAGTGCCTGGGAAGGCGACCTTGACTTACCGTACTTTGGTCCAGCGGTAGCGCCAGCGCCTGAGAAGGCACCCATTACGTAGCAGACCAGGAAAGGGAATCTCCCTTTCCCCGGAGGAGTTAAAGACTCTGCTCCACCACCTCTTGTGGAAGGCCTGACCTCAGTCAAGCCCATGCACAGCCATCCGGAGGCCTAAACATCTCCCCGCGATGCTGTGCTTCCGCGGTCACGCTCCTGGTCCGCTTGCATGTTCCACCCTGTACACCTGGCTCTGCCTTCTAGACAGCGGTGGCAGAATTAGTGAAAGTATTAAAGCCGCTGATCTCTCCAAGAAATGCATATAGGAAATAATGACATAAGCTGTACCCTCTCTCTCTCCGCATCGGCTACCAAATAGGGAAGGGCCTCCTGTCTGGTGGACACGTGACTCTCGTGACCTTACCTATCACTGGAGATGGCTCACACTCCTTACCCTGCCCCCTTGCCTTGTATCCAATAAATATGAGCGCAGCCAGGCACTCGGGGCCACTATTGGTCTCCATGCCTTGGTGGTAGTGGTCCCCTGGGCCCAGCTGTCTTTTCTTCCATCTCTGTGTCCTGTGTCTTTATTTTTTATTTATTTATTTATTTATTTATTTATTTATTTATTTATTTATTTTGAGACGGAGTCTCTCTCTGTGGCCCAGGCTGAAGTGCAGTGGC
>NW_016844664.1:0-509 GCF_001698545.2 Rhinopithecus bieti | reverse complement strand
CATTCTAGTGGGTGTACAGTGGTATCTCACTGTATTTTTAATTTGCATTTCCATTTGCTTATTTTATATCTATCCCCTCTGGTGGATTATCTTTTCAAATATTTTGCCCATTAAAATTATTTTTGGACTTACTGTTGACTTCTAAGTGTTCTTTATGTATTCTGGATGATAAAAGTCTTTAACCAGGTATATAATTTGCAAATATTTTCTCCCAGTCAGTGGCTTGCCTTTTTTTTTAATTTTATTTTTTTGTTATGCTTTAAGTTCTAGAGTACATGTGCACAACATGCAGGTTTGTTACATCAGTATATACATATGCCATGTTGGGTTGCTGCACTCATCAACTTGTCACTTACATTAAGTATTTCTCCTAATGCTATCCCTTCCCCAGGCCCCCACCTCCCGACTGGCCCCAGTATGTCATGTTCCCCGCCCTGTGTCCATGTGTTCTCATTGTTCAACTACCACCTATGAGTGAGAACACGTGATGTTTGGTTTTCTGTCCTTGT
>NW_016844663.1:0-989 GCF_001698545.2 Rhinopithecus bieti | reverse complement strand
ATAAAACATGGATATTTATTAAAAATGAGTTTTTGAAATAAGTTCTTAAAATCTCTTTCTGAAATTTTATATTTTAAATGTGAAAATACCCAATGTTCACATTATTTAAAATCTCCTTGGAGAACTTTTGTTTGTTTTTTTTAAATTTTCTTATGGTATATGTAGGTGACACATGCTGATTTAAGTGCAAAAAGGCCCAAGAAACCAAGCTTCAGCTATGAACCAGGTAAATATTAGCAACAATTATTAAGTACATCTTGCAACCCCTTAATTCATTCACTCAACTAACGTTTGTTGAGCATCTGCCACATGCCAGGCAGTGTGCCAATTATTTAACATACAAAGCAGAAAATCCATTTCAGGTCCCTACCCTGGAATTTTACACTTTAGTGGGGAACAGTCATGTCAATAATTACAACCCAATTGATAAGTGCATACTGGAGATATGTACAAAATCTAGTGGAAGCACAAGGAAGCTTTTACAGAAGAAACCACAATTGAGCTGAGACACGAAGGATAAAAAAGAATTTTCTAAGCAAACAAATGGAAGGTGGTAGAGAGAACCTTCCAGGAAAAGGGAATACATTTACCAAGATATAGACATTAAAGCATGATGTGTTTGTGGAAATACAAATTGTTTTAGAACCATTTTACCTGAAAGTTCAAGTCAGAGAATTGCAGAAGATGAAGCTTGACTGGTAGAGAAGGACTGGATCATTAAGATTCTGGTAGGCCATGACAAGCATTTAGCTTTTATCCTGTTAATCAAGGGCAAGTATTGAAAAATATCAGCAGGCTGGGTGTGATGGCTCACACTTGTAATCCCAGCACTTTGGGAGGCTGAAGCAGGTGGATCAGGAGTTCAAGACCAGCCTGGCCAACATGGTGAAACCCCATTTCTACTAAAAATACAAAATTTAGCAGGGCATGGTGGTAGGCCCCTGTAATCCCAGCTACTCGGGAGGCTGAGGCATGAGAATCACTTGAAC
>NW_016844662.1:0-992 GCF_001698545.2 Rhinopithecus bieti | reverse complement strand
AGAGCTTTCCATCAACTTTTAGAGCTCAATTCTTAAATATGAGCAGACAACCAAGGATCATCAGACATGAAGGAAGGCCTTTAACTTGAAAACTAGAAACCAAAATAAACAAGCAGGAAAAAGTGGGGGGAAGGGAAACAAAACACCTTAGACAAACAGGGACTAGGTAGGAAGAAGCTTAAAACACACACACACACACACACACACATACACACACACACAAAGAAGCTTGATCATTTATGTCCTCAGAGAGATTAAAAAAGATAATGCACAACTGAAAGAGCTCTTAATGGCCAAAGCTGGTAAAATTTGAGCAATAAAAGAGCATTAGATTATAAACCAAAGTATAAAATAAATATCCATGAGTCCATATTGATATAAATAAATGACTGAATAAATAAAAGAAGAGACAAACCTTCCAATAGACTATTTCTAAATAATTTATGTAGCTACTCCGCCTTCAGAAAGGTGGAGCATAATCACACTCCTGAAATGTGGGCTATACACAGTGACTCCCTTCCAAAGAGTACAGTATGAGGCCGAGCGCGGTGGCTCACGCCTGTAATCCCAGCACTTCGGGAGGCCGAGGAGGGCGGATCACTTGAGGCCAAGAGTTCGAGACCAGCCTGGCCAACATGGTGAAACCCCGTCTCTACTGAAAACACAAAAATTAGCCAGACGGTGGTATGTGCCTGTAATTGGTGTGTGCCTGTAATTGCAGTTACTCGGGAGGCTAAGGCACGAGAATCACTTGAACCTGGGAGACAGAGGCTGCCGCAAGCCGAGATCATGCCACTTGCACCCCAGCCTGGGCAACAGAGTGAAACTCTGTCTCAGAAAAAAAAACAAAAAACAAAGAGTACAGTATGAAAAGGGGGAAAAGCTGGTGGATCCTCTCATATGGGGATAGCAGGAATATCTTCTGGAAGGCTGCTTGACAATCAAGAGGCTTAAATATGTATATGTGTATGTATGTGTATACATATATATAT
>NW_016844661.1:13920-16258 GCF_001698545.2 Rhinopithecus bieti | reverse complement strand
CATCTGAAAAATTTAAAATCCAAAATGCTCCAGTGAGAACATCTTTTTAGCATCACATCAGTGGTCAGAAGTGTTGGATTCTGGAGCATTTCAGATTTTGGATTTCTAGATTTGGGATGCTCAATTTGTAATACTGTAATTTTCCCATAAAACGTTCTCAAGAGTTTAGACCTCATGTTATGTTCTGACTCTAGTAACAAGACAAAAAAAATTTTGGGGAAGCTTTAAAATGTTGTCATAAGTGGAAATTTTACTGATGGTCCAAACATCTAAGATCAATTGCTGGTAGTAGTATTTCTCTTGATACCAAATTAAAGTTTAGGTGTGAGGTGAATTCCAGCAGGATCAAATTATGCTCAAAGAAAGATGCCAAAGGTGATTTGAAATTAGCAAGTCCTTAAGTAGAGAGAGTCCCGTTAAAAGGACAGAACTGGTCAGTGTGTCAATTACATAAAGAGAGGAATGATGCTGAATTAAAAGAAGTGATGTGTGTTATATTAGTAAATATAGAAAGAACTCCCTGTTTCTAATTTCTCTGCAGAGTTAGGGAAAATGGGGAGGAGCCGAAAACAGGTATGTGAAACGCTTTCTTCATTTTCTCTTAACCTCAGGAAATACAACTCGAGTTTCAGTTTGTGTGAATTAGGAAGAGTCTAAGTGAGACGCCAATGGCTCATGTGTCCCCACACGAAGCACCCCACCTTATGAAAATGGCATCATCAGGAGGAAGCAATCATATGTGGCACCGGCAGTAAAACCATCAGATAGCAACCTCTGGCCACCTCCAACAGGTCCCCGACACCACCAGTATTCCCATTATGTGTATGTTACAGCCTTGGTAGTTTTCCACAACTACAAAATTTAAAATTGCTCTTGTCAATACAAAATGTTAAATATGAAGTAGAATATGTTGTCCCACTTTTTTTCCCCACTCTTTTGAACTTTCCTGTTTCAGTTTTGGAAGTTTCTATTGACACATCCTCAAGCTAGGGATTCTTTCCTCAGCTGTGTACATTCTACCAGTAAGCATCAAAAGCATTCTTCATTTCTCTCACAGCACTTTTTTTTTTTTTTTTCTGAGATGGAGCCTCATTCTGTTGCCCAGGCTGGAGTGCAGTGGTATGGTCTTGGCTTACTGCAAGCTCCATCTTCCGGGTTCACACCATTTTCCTGCCTCAGCCTCTCGTGTAGCTGGGACTACATGCGCCTGCCACCACGTCTGGTATTTGTTTGTATTTTAGTAGAGTCGGGGTATCACCGTGTTTGCCAGTAGGGTCTCGATCTCCTGACCTCGTGATCCACCTGCCTCACCTTCCCAAAGTCCTGAGATTATAGGCGTGAGCCACTGTGCCAGGCCATCTCTGAGGGATTTTAATGAGTTATTGACTTTTGAGTTTGTTCAGCTGTTTACTTCCTGTTAGAACGGAGTGACAAATTTCAAGCTTGTTATATGCCTGACAGGAAACCAGAAGTCTCTAGGAAGTGCCTGGAGAATGTGAGCTCCATAGTAGGCTGAGTATGGAGTCACGAGTGAAATGGGTGAAATGAGCCCATTGGCTTTGGAGACTGCAGGCCTGTCCAGCTCTGACACCCTGGTGAGTCAGTGCAATGATTCCAACAGTGACAGAAAACTAGCATGGTTGACTCCATCTGGCATCTAGTCTCAGGTTGGCTGTCCTCACTCATTCCTGGACATAGGCCAGGCTAACCATGGGAGGAATGTAGTTTATGGTTTAACTTTGAAGAAACAATGATAATAGTTCCTCGATAAAACTAATACCCTTACTTTGCCCAGGGATTGCCTTTGTAAAACTGGTGAAAGACCATGAGAGTAAGATTATAGGAGGGAACTGAGTTCTGCTAAAGTGCAGGCACAGTTTCTATAATCACTTACTGCTCAAATGTCATTTGGTCAGAGTTTACAAAATTTGTAATAATTGCTCCAATAGATAACATCACTATTGTAGAACCTGAGATTGGTCTTTTGAGATGTTTCTCATTCTTTGCATTCTGGCAACCCGCTGACCTCATCCATACCCATGACTAATGACTCAGCCAGTCACGTGGTCCCCACCTAGAGGCAGATTCAAGCACAAACGGATCATTTCCCTCCGCCCGCATGATTCCATCATCAAACAATCAGCAGTACCCATTTTTTGGACCTGTGTCCCTGAAACTATCCTTGAAAATTTCTAACCCCTGATCCACTAGGGAGGCTGATTTGAGTAATAATAAACCTCCGTCCTCCTGTTTGGCAGAGTTGGAGTCATTAAAATCTTTCTTTACTGCAAATCACCATCGGGATAAATTTTTTTTTTTTTTTTTTTTTTTTTTTTTT
>NW_016844661.1:5603-11121 GCF_001698545.2 Rhinopithecus bieti | reverse complement strand
TTTTTTTTTTTTTTGGAGACGGAGTCTCTTACTGTCAGCCAGGTTGGCGTGCAGTAGCACAGTCTCCACACACTGCAACCTCTGCCTCCCGGGTTCATGCAATTCTCCTGCCTCAGCCTCCTGAGTAACTAGGATTATAGGAGCACACCACCACACCTGGTTAATTTTTTGTATTTTTAGTAGAGACGGGGCTTCACTGTGTTTAGCAGACTGGTCTTGACCTCCTGACCTCATGATCCACCCAACTCAGCATCCCAAAGTGCTGACTTTTAATATTAAGAACCCCATCCTCTCCAGGAGACCCCATCCAATCATTCTGCTTCTTCCTGCTGTCCTCTCTGAGGAAGTTCTCTCCTCACCTGTGAGCACGAGCTCCTTCCAGGTGATGTGCAGTGTGCAGGGAGGCGCTGAGAGGGGCCTCATGGCCTGTGCTGCCTGTGTGTTCTCCTCCGTGGAGATGAGCCTGAGATCCAGAAACTTTCTGAGCATGGCTGTCAGCTGTGCTGTCCTTCCTCCTTCTGTGCTGAGCCTCTTCCCGAGGCAGAAGCACTTCTCAGGCTCATGGGCGGGGTCTGTGCCCAGGACACCCCTCTGTCCCCACCTCTCTCAGTCCTGCCTCCTTGTCCCTCCTTCTCTTTTTCCTTTTGCCTGTGTGTCAGGTCCCTGGGAATTGTGGAGGCCTCTGCCTTTTTCAGCAGTGATTCTGTCAACAAACCTCGATGCACACTATGTGCAGAAACACAAACACACACACAAAAGAGACACACACAGACACACACAGTCACACACATACCCTGTAGGTTGGGCAAGCACAGTCCTGGGCCTCAGCCTCCTGCTGTCCCCATGGCTCTGGGTTGGGGTGCACATTTACACCCTTTGCCCTCTTTCATCCCTGTCTGTCTCTCCCCTTCAGTGCAGGAGGCTGGAGCTGCACCAGGTCCCTGTCACAGGGACACCCCATTGTGTGTGGGTGAGTTGTGTGTTGCCTGGTGAGAGGGACCCATCCTTTCTCTAATTGTGTCTAGCTTGGCTGCAGCTTCCAAGGATAGACATTCAGGACCTGGGTGTCCCAGAGGAAACTGTCCTTCCTGGAGGTGTGCAGGGTGAATCTCTCATGCCTCTTGGGAGGAGAGGCCTGTGCCGGTTGCTCAGTGAGAGCTATGAGTCCCATGGTCAAAGGGACAGTTGTCAGTCACTCTATTGCTCCCTGGGGACTGGTGGCTGAGCTGGGGCTCAGGGTTTCTCATTTCTTCCTGACCATCTTTTGTGTCCTCTCTTCTGTGCCCATCTGATTGTACTGTGGTCAGCACAGTACACTTCCCCGTGGTGGTGCAGGAGGAAGTGGGGAGTTACCCAGGAACCCCGTGGAACATGGCTCATTGAGACACAGGAAGGGGAGCCTGGGACAGAGCAGGGGTTCAGAGCTGGAGAGATTCATCCCGACTTACTCCATGGTCGTGATGGGCTCAGCCGTCCATGTGGTGACATACCCAGGGGTCTATCCTGAGGGTTTTGAATTGGCCAAGCTGCTCTCTGTAGAGGAGGAACAGGCAGTCACCAGAGAGCCTGTCTGGAGGGAGGTTGCTCACCCCTGAGAGGGCAGGTGAGTGTGAGTTGTGTTCTGGGAGCAAAGAGCAATAATACCCCCTTCTCCCGGCAGGGACACAGGAGAGGTCTGTCTTCCCAAGGGACAGACGGGGGTAGGCGGCCACATCCTGGATGGTGCCTGTGTGTGACCATCACACGTGCTCTGAGCCCCACGGGGTGCAGCGGGCAGGCAGGTCACAGGGTGCCTGACTGATTCCCGGGGAGGCTGTGGGCCCTCAGGCAGCCGCTGTTCTGTGTCAGCGCTAGTCTTGGCCTGGGATGCCCCAGAGGACAGGACAGACGGAGCAGGGGCGGGCATTTAGGGAACAGTGGCGGAAAGAGTTGATGAGGATGGAGGGAGGTAATGAGAGGAAAGCGCGCAGTATGGCTATGCGTGCACCATCACTGCCCTATGAGATGTCTTTTTAGCTGAGCCCAGGGAAGGAGCAGGTGTGTGGGGCAGGAGCTGCCTGCAGAGGGAGTGGTATTAGGTTGGCGGCCGGCAGGTCAGGGAGGAGCTGACGGAGTCCGTGTGGGGAGCATGGAGGACGTTGAGGACTTGGGCCGAGGTGACTTTAGTGAGGATGGACCCTTCTCGGCTATGGGTTCTGCTGAGGGAAGTCGGCATCCCCTGGGAAGGCTCCAGGCTGGAGGGACTCTGCCACCCCTGGTGGACTGGAAGGGAAGTGTGGGTGGCCGAAATCCCTGCCAGGCTGCGTGTTTTATTCCACAAGGATCTGCACATTTCACGCGAGGTCACTCATATGTTATGTTACAGCTCCGTCACCTTCCAGCCCCGTGAGTCCCAGTCTCTGTGGCTCCACGTTCACTGTTCTCCCTCTTTCACAATCGGATGTGCCGAACGCAGATTTTGTCACCTTCTGTGAGTTTGTGTTTGTGTGCAGTAGGCGGCACTCTGTATACCCTGGTGGCAGTGATGTCTGGGGCTGAGCACTGCACATGGGCTTGGGAGCTTCCAGCTAACTTGATTGAAAAGTGACAGTTTTCTTGAAAACACTGGGTCAGATGATGTATTCATGGGCTTTAGCTGCTATAACAACTTAGCCTCGGTGAATTAAATAATAGAAATCGATTTTCACATTTCTGTGAATAATGTGCTATTTTAACCACTTTAAAATGTGCAATCAAGTGGAATTAACCGTATACACAGTGTTAAGTTCCCATCACCACTATTTTCATACAAAATTTTGTCATTTTAAATTGAAACTTTGTATCATTGAAACAATAATAATAATAGACCTTGATCATCTCTATCTCTGTGAATTTGCCTATTCTTGATGTTTCATGAAAATGGAATTTTATATATATGTTATTTAGTTTCTGACATTTCACTTAGCATAGTGTTTCCAAAGTCCATGCATGTTACAGCGGATGTCAGAGCTTCCTTCCTTTTATGGCAGATTTACACACTGTTGTATGTGTCACCACATTTGTTTATTCATGTGTTGATGAACACTTGGATTGTTTTCTTATTTTATCTTTTGTGAGTAATGCTGCAATCAACATTCCCATGTAAGTACCTATTTGAGTCCCTGGATTCAGTTCTTTGGGTACATACCTAGGAATGGATGCTGTTTCATATGAGAATTCTATGAGTAGCTTCTTGAGGAACAGCAAATCTGTTTCTCCTAGTGGCTGTACCTTTTATAATCTCACCAGCAATGTATGAGGATTCCAAATTCTACATAAGGCTTTCACTTGTTATTTAACCTTTTAAAAGCCATATTTGTAGGTGTAGTGTGGTATATCCTTGTGGCTTTGACTTTGTATTTTCCTAATGACTAATGATGTTGAGTTTCTTTTCATGTCCCTCTTGATGATTCGCATATCTTCTTTGAATAAATGTCTATTTGAGTCCTTTGCCCATTTATATAAATTGGGTGGTTTGTCTTTTGTTGTCGAGTTGTAGCAGTTCTTTATCTATTCTGAGCATGAAACCATTGTCTATGTGATTTGCAACTNCCTCTTGATGATTCGCATATCTTCTTTGAATAAATGTCTATTTGAGTCCTTTGCCCATTTATATAAATTGGGTGGTTTGTCTTTTTGTTGTCGAGTTGTAGCAGTTCTTTATCTATTCTGAGCATGAAACCATTGTCTATGTGATTTGCAACTATTATGTCTCATTCTGTGTTTGGTCTTTTTATTTTCCTGATAATATCCTTTGATGCACAAAAGGGTTGCATCTTTAGCCCAATTTATCTATTTTCCTTTTGTTTTCATGCATTTGGGTCATACCTGAGAATCCATGGCACATTTGAGGTCATTAAATTTTACCCCTATGTCTTTTCTAAGATGTTTTATGGTTATAGATCTTATAATTAACTCACGGATCCATTTTAGATAATTGTTTGATATGGTTGGAAGTATAGTTCTCTAAGTTTCTTGTTTTGCATGTTTTATCTAGTTGTTTCTGCACCGTTATTTGAGAGGTTGATTGTTCCTCCATTAAATTATCTTGACACCCTTATGCAAGAGCAATGAACTACAAGGGTGAGTGTTTATTTCTGGACTCTTAATTCTATCCCTTTGACCCCTATTTGTATTCTTATGCCAGCAGCCTCTGTTTTAATAGTTGTAATGTTTTGTGACATATGAAATAAGAAAGTTCAATTTCTGCATTTTGTTTTGGCAAAATTGTTTTGGCTCTTTCAAGGGTACTTTTGTAAAAGCAAGGAGGCCAATGTTGTGCAGTTGGAAAGCCATTTCTGTATTCGTTCAGAGGGGAGTTTTGCTGTCTAGGGATCTTTTCAGGAACTTTATCAAAGTAGGTAAATTATCACCACTTCCGTTGCTGAGGTACTGTGTTAAAATATGTGTTGCATCCCGTTGAGGAATTGAGAGTCCCTGGAAGCACTTGCCCATGTGGTGAGGGACAATGAGCTCCTTCATGAGGGGCACAGAAGACATTGTTTTGGGACACAATGTTGTCAGGGAAGGTGTGTGCATCTCTACTTCTTTATTTTTTTGTACAGATTGCATCTCAGCTAGATGTACTAGATATTGAAATCTTTGTTCATTCTCTTGGTTCTGGTTTAGCTGACCTGTCAGCTGGATCTGGAGGACATGCCTGGCAGGGGAGTGACCCCAGGGGAAAGAGCAGGGCTCATCAGAGTGAAAGAAGCTGGGACCCAGAGAAGCAAGTGAGGTCTGACTCTTAGAAGCCAAAGACTGGCAGGTGGGTGTCCTCAGGGGCAAATGAACTGCACTGGTACCCATTGCAGTGGACTGGAAAAGGCAAGAGGCTTTGGATATTCCATTTTCTCTCCCAGCTCTTCAGCAGGAGATTTGGGCCCTGGGCTGGTACTGTCCTGCATCAGGGGCAGGATAGACAGTAATGGCTGCATATCAGGCCTAAGTCCATGTCATCCTCTCAGGCATTGCTACTGAAGATGGAGATTTTGTTCAGAGGCCGAGCCTTGGCACATGGGAGGAACCATCTTATTAAAATTAATTTAAGAAAAGAGTATGCATGCTTTATTCTTCTAGAATAATTATTAATGTCATGTTTTACAATGTATCTCTTGGCCGGGCGCGGTGGCTCAAGCCTGTAATCCCAGCACTTTGGGAGGCCGAGACGGGCAGATCACAAGGTCAGGAGATCGAGACCATCCTGGCTAACACAGTGAAACCCCGTCTCTACTAAAATACAAAACTAGCCAGGCGAGGTGGCGGGCGCTTGTAGTCCCAGCTACTCGGGAGGCTGAGGCGGGAGAATGGCGTAAACCCGGGAGGTGGAGCTTGCAGTGAGCTGAGATCCGGCCACTGCACTCCAGCCTGGGTGACAGAGCAAGACTCCGTCTCAAAAAAAGAAAACAAAACAATGTATCTCTTAAAGGAATGGTGAGAATCATCTACATAATGTATGTTTTAGGTTGTCTTTTCTATAATTGCAGCTTTCACATGTTCT
>NW_016844661.1:0-2018 GCF_001698545.2 Rhinopithecus bieti | reverse complement strand
GAAAAAGAGGGAATCCTCCCTAACTCATTTTATGAGGCCAACATCATCCTGATACCAAAGCCTGGCAGAGACACAACAAAAAAAGAAAATTTTAGACCAATATCCCTGATGAACATCGATGCAAAAATCCTCAATAAAATACTGGCAAACCGGATTCAGCAGCACATCAAAAGCTTATCCACCATGATATATATATATATTTTTAAGAGAAGCCTTAGGAATGGTCTCCTAGCTGATTTTCAGGATTCTAATCTTCACTGTCTAAGCCATGTTTTTGCATTTTCAGATACTGATTAGAGTCAATTGTAGGGCATTTAAAGCCTACCAATACCTGTACCATCCCTCAAGTGTGTCTGATTTGGCTGATGTGTGGTGTGGCCCAGGGATTGGTTGTTTAAAAATAATTTCAAGGAAAAGGGTCATTTTGCAGTGGAGGAACTTTAGCCCAGTGATCAAAGTTAACATCCCCAGTAATCAATGTTAACGACATCATAGGGCATTCTAATATAACGGATGGAGAAGATGCAGTATCATACCTGTAGTGTTCTTGTACAAAGTGTATAACCTGAGTTTAATCATGAGAAAGTAATAGAAGAGTCCAAACGGAGGTTCATTCTACAAAATAAGTAGCCAATGCTCTTCAAAAATGTGAAGCTCTTTAAGATAAATCCTAACTTTCCCAGATTAAAGGAGACTGAGAGAACAGTACAACAAAGAGCAATATGTGATACTAGACTGGATTCTGGTCCAGAAAAAGGACATTAGTCAGAACATAGAGGGGATTGGATAAGGTCTGTACAGGTGTTCATTTTACAGTGTTAATATTCATTTATTTTTGATTATTAGGTGCATATCTATAATGTTAATATTCGGGGAAGTCGAATGAAAAGCATATGAGGACTTTGCCTATTTTTGGAACATTTTAGAAAGTCTGAAATTATTTCAAAATTAAACATGAAAAGAAAAGAAAAGAAATATAGATCTTTTAGATATTTCTGTTAAGTGTCCAAAGTTGAAGATCATTTCCCAACTTCTCTTGCCTAATACTGGTCAGAGTAATCTTCCCGGAAATGCTGTTTGTCATGTTTGTGACCTTCTCAAAGCTTTCCAGTGACTTATCTGTAGGATGAAGTTTCCATTACGTAGGCTGCCATTCAGTGTCCTCATAGCATGGCCCTAATCTCCCGTTTTTTTGATCTGTGTTGAAAGACCTGATCAACATTTTACTTTCTTATGGCCAAACTTGTTCTAATTTTTTCCTGCTTGTCTGATGCCCTTCCCTGTCTTCTCAACTGTGGGACTTCAGTCAAGGTGGTGGGCAATATTTTAGAAGAAAATTTATAAAGATAGTTATAGGAAATAGTCACAAACCTTCTTGGAAGTCTGGGGGTTTGCATAGCTTCCTTAAAAGGTCTGGGTGAAGGCAGCTGAATTATCTTAAAAGCTTAGGGCATAGATACACAGGAATGTAGAGGTGTTTATCTAAATAGCTTGTTTCCTCAGGCAGTCCTAAAACCAACATTTAATCTTATGCTGGGGAACTACTCTGGGGAGGTCAGCAATGTCAATTACCTTCTAGTAGTGTTTACTCAAGACATTTGTCATTTAATCTGTACTAAATAAATGTAAACTTCACTGGCTGATCAGGGCCCCTGCTGCTACCTCTTTACCAAATGCTTCTAGGTATCCATGAGGGACTTGGTCACCTCACCTGGTCTTTCACTGGATATTAGTGTCTGAGTGTATTTGTTTATCCATTGCTGGGTCAGGGTCTGCCAGTCGGACCCACACAGTTGGTGCCCAGTTCTGAGGTATAGCTGCAAATAATCATGACAGAACCTTTGAAAACTAAGGTGAAGGCTGTGCAGTTGGTAAAACAGTAAGTCAATAAGTCAGTAAGTCAGTTGGTCATTGGTGCCCACTTAGGATCTCCAATTTTGAGGGATTGTTCAGGGTAGGGTTTTATCACGGGACAACAGTTATCAACACAATAGGAGCAGTATCTAAAGTATTCAAAC
>NW_016844660.1:0-1246 GCF_001698545.2 Rhinopithecus bieti | reverse complement strand
TCTCTCTCTCTCTCTGTTTTGCCCCATTTGTGAGCTAAACATTCAAGACTATGATATTCAGAAGCCGCTGCATTTACAGGGGAAGTTAGAAAGCCGCTGTTTATATCCAGGGAAAGAAACAGGTGCATAAAAATGTCTGAGAAGATCCTAAATTTACACCTCAGAAGGGTCTTTGGCATAGAGAAAGCCTACAACAATAAAAACCAAACCGAACCAAAACCGTGGGGAAAGGGGAGCATCCAAATTCCAGAGTTACCACGTTATTACATTTAAATTTCAGTATTGAGGAAAAAACTTTTAGGGCATACAAAGAAACAGACAAATATCATCTACTCAAGGAAATAAAAATAAACCGAAGGAAACTGTTACTTAGAAAGACCAGAGAGTTGACCTACTAGACAAAGACTTAAAAAAAAAAAAAAAAAAAAACTGTCCTCAAGATGTTCAAATAACTAAGTGAAAACATGGAGAAAGTCAAGAAAATAATGTATGAACAAAATGGAAATATGAATGAATAGAAAGACAGACTGGACATGGCAAATCATGCCTGTAATCTCAGCACTTTGGTAGGCTCAAGCAGGAGCATCGCTTGAGTTCAGGAGTTCGAGATGAGCCCGGGCAACATGATGATTTTTGTCTTTACCACAAATAGAAAAATATTAGCCAGGTCTGGTGGGGGGCACCTGTACTCCCTGCTACTTGGGAGGCTGAGGTGGGTGTATGGTTTCAGCATGGGAGGCAGAGGTTGCAGTGAGCCACGATTATGCCATTGCATTCAAGCTTGGGTGACAGAGCCAGAGCCTGTCTCAAAAATTAGTCAATCAATCAATAAGAAAGAAAACCTAAAACAAAAATTCTAGAGCTGAAGATATAATAATTGAAACAAAAAATTACTAAAGAAGTTGAAATGCAGATTTAAGAAGGCAAAAAAAAATCAGTAAACTTGAAGATATAACAATTGAAAATTTTGCATTAAAAGGACAAAGATTGAAGAAAGGTAAACAGAGTCTAATGAACCTGTGGGACATCATCAAGTGGACCAACATGACAATTACAGCAGTCTCAGAATGAGAAGAGAAAGAAAAGGGTAAAGGGCTTATTTGAAGAAATAATGGCAACAAAACTTCCTAAGTTTAATGAAAGACATGAATATAAACAACCAGTAAACTCAACAAACTTCAAGTAGGATAAACTTAAGCAGACCAGCCCAGAGAACATTATAATTAAACTTTCGAAATCCAAGACA
>NW_016844659.1:0-553 GCF_001698545.2 Rhinopithecus bieti | reverse complement strand
TTAAAGTATAATAAAAAAAAAAAAAACATAAGCATAATGCAGAATAAGATACACATAGGCAAGCATTTGTTTAAGTGCTAAATTAGCTTAAAATCATGGGATGTATACATAAGAAACCAGTAACACAGATTGCCTGTGGGAAGGAAACAGTGACTAGGGAACATAGTCCCTGTTCCCTACAACAGCGGGGAAACTTTTCCCATATGCTCATTTGTTCCTTTTGAATTTTGAACAGTGCTCCTGAGGAATTTAAAGGTGTAAATAGCCATGCACGGTGGCTCACACCTGCAGTCCCAGCACTTTGGGAGGCCAAAGCGGGCAGATCACGAGGTCAGCAGATCAAGACCATCCTGGCTAACACGGTGAAACCCCGTCTCTACTAAAAATACAAAAACAAAATTAGCCGGGTGTGGTGGTGGGCACCTGTAGTCCCAGCTACCCTGGAGGCCGAGACAGGAGAACAGCGAGAACCTGGAGGTGGAGCTTGCAGTGAGTCGAGATCATGCCACTGCACTCCAGCCTGGGCGACAGAGCGAGACTCCATCTCAACAAC
>NW_016844658.1:0-1417 GCF_001698545.2 Rhinopithecus bieti | reverse complement strand
GCTCCCGAATGTCCCTTCATGGATCCATGCATGACGGAGTTTCCAAACTGCGTTATATAAGAAAAGTTTTAATTATGCGAGATGAATCAATATATCTACCACAAAGCAGTTTCTCAGGAATATTCCTTCCTGTATTAGTCTGAGGATATTTCCTTTTCACAGTAGCCGTCCCTATACTCCCAAATGTCTCTTGGTATCTTTTCTCCAGAAGGGCTTCTGCAAGCCTCTCTGAGAAGAAAGGTATATTTCTGTGAGTGGAATGCAAACGTCACAAACCACCTCCTCAGAAAGCTTCTCTCCACGTTCTATCTGAAGACGTTTCCTTTCTCACCGTAAGCCTCAAAGCACTCCTGAATATCCCTTTCACAGACGAAACAAAACAGTGTTATTATAATGCTCAATGAAAAGAGAAGCTTAACTGTGTGTGTGGAATCACGTGACACAGAGCAGTTTTACAGAAAGCTTCCTTTGGTTTTCTGTCTGAGGTTATTTCTTTTTCAGGATATTCTAGAGACTGTTTCCAAATGTCCTTTCTCAGATTCCACAGAAACAGTGACTTCAAACTGCTCAATCCAAAGTACGATTTAACTCTATGAGATGAATGCAAACATCACAAAAGAGTTGCACAAAAAGATTCTCTCCAAGTTTTCAATGGAAGACATTTCCTTGCTCAACACAGGCCTCAGGTTGCCACTTAGTATCGCTTTGCAGAACCCTCAAAGACTGATTTTCAAACAGTAAAGAAAGCTTTACAGCTGTGAAAAGAAAGGACATGTCAGAGAGCAGTTTCCTCGAGTGCTTCTTTCTGTTTTTTATTGGACGACATTTCACTTTTTGCCATAGTCTTCAATGTGCTCCGAATATCACCCTTTGGGTTTTATAGGAACATTGTTCAAACTTTGACTTATGAGAAGAAACTGATAACACCCTGAGTGGAATGCTCTCCTCACCAAGCAGTTTCTGAGAAAGTTTCTCTCAAGTTTTTATCTGACTATATTTCCTATTTCACCATAGGCCAGAATGTGATCCCAAATATCCCTTTGCGGATCCATCCAGGAGGGAGTTTCCAACATGCCTAATGTTAAGAAAGCTTCATCTATGTGAGATGAATAAACATAGCAAAAAGCAGATTCACAGAAAGCTTCTTTCCCGGTATTATCTGAAGATATTTCCTTTTTAAACATAGTCCTGAATGTGCTCCCGAATGTCCCTTTGTGGATCCGTCCATGACAGTTTCCAAGCTGCGTAATGTAAAGAAAGCTTTAACTATGTGATTTGATTACATATATCACATAGAAGTTTCCTGGAAAGCTTCTTTCCAGTTTTTGTCTGAGGCTATTTCCCTTTTCACCATTGGCATCAACATGCTCCCGGATATCACTTGGTACTTGTTTCTCCAAAAGGGTTTCACTGACGG
>NW_016844657.1:0-552 GCF_001698545.2 Rhinopithecus bieti | reverse complement strand
CAACCCCAAGACATGTAATTGTCAGATTCACCAAGGCTGAAATAAAGGAAAAAATGTTAAGGGCATCCAGACAGAAAGTTCGGGTTACCCACAATGGGAAGCCCATCAGACTAACAGCGATCCCTTGGCAGAAGCCCTACAGGCCAGAAGAGAGTGGGGCCAATATTCAACATTCTTAAAGAAAAGAATTTTCAATCCAAATTTCACATCCAACCAAACTAAGCTTCATAAGTGAAGGAGAAATAAAATCCTTTACAGACAAGCAAATGCTGAGAGATTTTGTCATCACCAGGCCTGCCTTACAAGAGCTCCTGAAGCAAGCACTAAACATGAAAAGGAACAACCAGTACCAGCCACTGCAAAGACATGCCAAAGTGTAAAAAGCATTGATGCTATGAAGAAACTGCATCAATTAATGGGTGAAATAACCAGCTAGCATCATAGTGACAGGATCAAATTAACACAAAACAATATTAACCTTAAATGTAAATGGGGTAAATGCCCCAACTAAGAGCACAGACTGACGAATTGGATAAAGAGTCAAGAACCATT
>NW_016844656.1:0-1425 GCF_001698545.2 Rhinopithecus bieti | reverse complement strand
TTTTTTTTTTGAGACGGAGTCTTGCTCTGTTACCCAGGATGGAGTGCAGTGGTGTAATCTTGGCTCACTGCAACTTCCACTTCCTGGGTTCAAGCAATTCTCCTGCCTCAACCTCCCGGGTAGCTGGGATTACAGGCGCACACCACCATGCCCTGCTAATTTTTGTATTTTTAGTAGAGACGGGGTTTTGCCATGTTGGCCAGGCTGGTCTCGAATTCCTGACCTCAGGTGATCTACCTGCCTCAGCCTCTCAAAGTGCTGGGATTACGGGCATGAGACACTGAACTGGCTATTTTTTTTTTTTTTTTCCTTTTTGTGAGACAGCATTTTGCTCTGTTGCCTAGGCTGGAGTGCAGTGGCACAATCTCCGCTCACTGCAGCCTCCGCCTTCAGAGTTCAAGCGATTCTCCTGCCTCAGCCTCCCAAGTAGCTGGGATTGCAGCCATCTGCCACCATGCCTGGCTAATTTTTATATTTTTAGTACAGAACGGGATTTCACCATGTTGGCCAGGATGGTGAAGATGGTCTTTTATTTATACATTTCTTGCTACAGCTGTGTTGTATTAATCTTTTTTTTTTTTTTTTTTTTTTTTTTTTGAGACAGAGTCTTGCTCTGTCGTCAGGATGGAGTGCAGTGGTGCAATCTCGGCTCACTGCAACAACCTCTGCCTCCGCGGTTCAAGTGATTCTCCTGCCTCAGCCTCCCGAGTAGCTGGGATTACAGGCACCCACCACCACGCCTGGCTCATTTTTTGTATTTTTAGTAGAGTCAGGGTTTCCCCATGTTGGCCAGGATGGTCTCGGACTCCAGACCTCGTGATCCGCCCGCCTCGGCCTCCCAAAGTGCTGGGATTACAGGTGTGAGCCACCGCGCCTGGCCATCTTTTTTTTTTTTTTGAGATGGGTCTCACTTTGTCACCCAGGCTGGAGTGTAGTGGTGTGATCTTGGCTCACTGCAGCCTCAACCTCCTGGGCTCAAGACATTCTCCCACCTCAGCCACACAAATAGCTAGGACCACAGGTGTGTACCACCACGCCCTGCTAAATTTTGTATATTTTGTAGAAAGGGGATTTTGCCATGTTGCCCTGACTGGTCTTGAACTCCTGAGCTGAAGGGATCCCCCCACTTTGGCCTCCGAAAGTGCTGGGATTACAGGCATGAGGCACCACTCCCGGCCTTGTGTTCTTGTTTATGGATGTACCATAAAGTAACTCATTGCCTACCGATCAATATTTAAGTTGTTTCTAGGATTCTGGTAATCCTATGGTGTGAGACTTTTTTTTTTCCTCCAGACGGAGTCTTGTTCTGTTGTCCAGGCTGGAGTGCAATGGCACGCTCTCAGCTCACTGCAACCTCCACCTCCTGGGTTCAAGCTATTCTCCTGCCTCAGCCTCCTGAGTAGCTGGGATTACAGGCACACACAC
>NW_016844655.1:0-467 GCF_001698545.2 Rhinopithecus bieti | reverse complement strand
GACTATTATTTAAAATGTTCTCCAAGATTGAGGAATATGTTAACAGAAATCAATGACACAGCAAATTTAATGATGATTGAGCAGAACATTACCTAAAATTAGTACAGAAATAATTATAGAATGAATGAACTAATTAATTTGACTATAATAAAATATTGGCCAAGGTAGGCTGAAAAAAAATGAAAGCAAATTTAAAGTAATATTATTGTGAACAACTTCTTTGATTCATTAATTGAGAGAATCTTTTCTTGGTATTTTAGTTTTAGAGGAGCAATCAAAATGAACTACAGATGGATTAAAGATCCTGTGTAAATTCTAATGTTAATTATAAATTTATTGGTGATAATAGAATCCATTATTTATCCAAACTTTTCCCCTATTCAGGATGCTGAGGTGGGAGAATTGCTTGAGGCCAGGAGTTGGAGTCCAGCCTGGACAACAGAGCTAGACTTCCATCTCTAGAAAAT
>NW_016844654.1:0-227 GCF_001698545.2 Rhinopithecus bieti | reverse complement strand
GCGCCCGGCCTGTTAAACATTTTGATATGCCAACTTCATGATCCAGTGTGTAAACTGCAGGAGATCCAACTGCTACAGCACAAATACTCAGACCAGTGTGCAAGAATTATGTTCAAGGATGTTCATTGCACAATGTAAGAGTGAAAAATAGGAAACGTGAAAGCTTCATTCGTTATACTCAAACGATGGAATACTATTTAGCTGTTCAAAAGAATGACATGTACGTA
>NW_016844653.1:2397-7401 GCF_001698545.2 Rhinopithecus bieti | reverse complement strand
AAATTACATCTTTCAGAATTCCTCCTTCAAAATCAAATTTACCAAAAGAAAAAGCATGATACCTGCTTGAAATGTATATGGAATGAAATGCTACATTCAAAACGTCCAAAAACAAAACTAAAAAAAATGATTTTAAAGTCTAACACAACCCAATTAGGTTAAATGAAGTTCCATACACGCATGTATGGTTTGAATAAGCTCATTGAGCAGCTACATATGTTTATAGTTTCACTCAGATAACACCCTAGCTTGTATCTAAAATTCAGTTTTTCATTTAATTTAAAAATACTAATTTCAGGCCACATGCGGTGGCTCACGCCTGTGATCCCAGCACTTTCGGAGGCTGAGGTGGGTGGATCACAAGGTCAGGAGATCGAGACCATCCTGGCCAACATGGTGAAACCCCATCTCTACTAAAAATACAAAAATGAGCTGGGCATAGTGGCATGTGACTATAGTCCCAGCTGCTCGGGAGGCTGAGCCAGGAGAATCACTTGAATCTGGGGGCAGAGGTTGCAGTGAGCCAAGATTGCACTACTGCACTCTGCCTGGGTGACAGAGTGAGACTCTGTCTCAAAAAAGAAACAACAACAACAACAAAAACACATTCATTTCAGTATCTTAGCCACTCCTTTGCCTTCCTCTTCACCACTCCAGAATCTTACTTCACAGCCTCCAAATGTTATTTTCCACTTTGGTCAAGTTCATTGGTTTGCCATTTCTCTCGGGGGCTTGCTAATTTGAGCTTTAGATTGTACGCCGTTTTGAATTCAGAATTCAATGTTCTCTCCTCTATATCCAGCCAGTTTGAAGTTTGATCATGGCCAATACAGTATCAGTCTTGGTTACCACTATATTACCAGTGACTACAGTTGTCTCGACACAGAGGAGGTGCTCACTGAAGGAGTTAGCACAATGGCTTTTACTAATATATTTCTCTGTTGTGGATTGTTTCTTTCCTCTGTTACCTCTCTACGGGAAATATTGAAGGTATCATTCCTTCTGAAGCTACATAGAAGAAGCTATAAGAAACTGCATGAGAAAACGATCCATATATCTCTTGTACAAGAAAGTGGCCTTAAAAACAAATGCAATGTTAATCTCCTGTGCCATTCCAATAATGATGAGATAGCTTAGTTACAGCTGACACAAATCTTGCAAGTATTAATGCTAATAGACAATTTCAAAATAAATTGAACGTGTTGAGAAGGGACCAATTCGATTTTTTTTTTTCTCTTATCAAGAGGACACAGCTTTTATTCATTTACTGACATTTCCTCACAGGCTAAAATAAGTACCAAAAAAAGTACGACCTATCAAACTCATTCTGTTGAAAATAAAATTGATAAACTTTTTTTTTCAATCATTTAAAAACAAAAAAATACATTTTCAAGATAACTAAATTTAATTCTATTTTCATAAATATCATATTATCACCAGAGAGAATAAAAGTGTGAGTTGTAGTGTTTATCTAATATTTCATGAATATACAGCAATCTTAATTAGTGAGAACTTTTTCAAATAGATACAAATTGATCTGTTTTAGCACGTTTCTGTCAGATGTAATCAGGTGTTAACAAATGCCCATGAGATCTGTGGAGGAAGGAAAAAGGAGAAAACTTTATTTTCTGAGTGACAATTTGTAGATTAAGGAAAGGAAGCTTCCGAGGAAATCGAAAACACATGCTTTGTAGAAACGAAAAATACATGGGCATTGAAGCCTTCAATGGTCTGTCTCCATACATAGCCATGCATATGCATCAGGTTTGGGAATGTCTGTGAATATCTATAAAAAAAAGTTAAGCGCATGTGCAGTGAGTTAACATCTATCTAACATACATCCCATGTTCACTTTTTGACAGGGTTTTAACATTAAAATTGGATGGACTTCGGCTTTGTATGTCAAAAGGTGAGCTGTAGAGCATAAATATATTTTGTGTGCAGTCTCCGTAAGCTGGCTGTAACTGGTTCAGGGTCTGTAGCTGCTTATCAGGTGGAATGTTTGTAAGGTTGGTCACCTATCCAGTGGGCATGGCTGTCAGGACCCCAAGATGGGAATCTACCAATTAGGTGGCAGGAGGCCGTCCACTGGAGCCCGCCGGGCAATGTTTCCCTGGAACAGGTTTCTGCCTCACTGCAGGAAGAAAACCTTATGGCAATGAACACGTCTTCTAGTAATTAACAATGTAGGAGGATGTGGTCAAACACCTTTCCCTATTATGACCACTTAATTTTCTTTCCAGGGTCTCATCTTAGCCACAGAGTTCACCTCATCTGTCAGCCAGGGGTACAATGCGAATATAGAATGAAGAGATTCAGTATTTTAAAAATCCCACTTTTGTTTTGCTGCCTATTTTTATTCATTTTTTGAGAACTCCTTAGAAAAGAAAAATTTTAAACTATTTTAGAAAAAAATGTTGTAATTGTCTTTGTCTGTTTGTGCTCCTATGGCAAAATACTTGAGACTGGGTAAGTTATGATTAATAGAAACTTATTTCTTACAGTTTTGAAGGCTAGGAAATCCAAGGTCCAAGACACCAGCGAGTTCAGTGTCTGGGGAAGGCATCTCTCTCTGCTTCAAGATGGTGTCATGTTGTCGTATACTCACATGGAGTATGTGGAAGGGCAAAAGGCACAGAAAGCTCTTTCACACTTCTTTTATAAGGTCATTAATCCCATTCATGAGGGAAGATTCCTCATGACCTAACCATCTCCCCAAAACATCCACATCTTAATACTGTTGCATTGGGGATTAAGTTTCAACATGAATTTTGGAGGGGGAGCAAATATGCAAACAATGGCCATAGCTATCTTTAAAATTTGTTGTACCTTTTCTAGTGGGAATGAGGAATAAATTTGAGCTGATTAAGTTTGAGCTTTAGCTTTCTTTTCCTAAGACATAACAGGTTTTGGGTAAAATCATTTTATTTAAGTAGTCTTGATAAAGAATACATAAGGAGAAATGGAGCCAGAAAGTACCCACAATACTTCAGGTGCAGGACACCATGGGGTGCATTTGTATCAGGATTTCAGGCCCAATAATTTAGAACAGGTAGCAAGAATGTTGCTAGATGTCATTTCTTCACCAAGGCAGTTAGCAATAACTGTATACAGACATGACTACAAACTTCATTCATAAATGCCACTAAATCCAAGCAAAATCTAAGTGTATCACCATCTCATTTTTCTTTGTGCCAGATTTAAATATACCCATGGCTACTTCAATGACACTTGACAGGGGAAGCATTGTAAAAGAGAAAAAGTCCTCAAAAAAGTGCTGTAAATTTAATTGCAGTTAATTTTTTGTTTTGTTCTGTTTTGTTTTTTTGCAAATGATACCAAAGCAGAAGACCAGAAGAACATTGCCAGAGTCTCTCTTAGGGGCTTGAAACCAGCCTCTTCAGATGAAGAGCCCTGAAACGTAAGTTTTGCTGGCTTCCAAAAATACCCAGCTCCAGAGGAAATGTATAACAACAACAACAACATAAAATGGTTTTAACTATAACACATAAGAGACCAGGCTAGGGGGCACTTCAAAAAAATAATGTATGAAGTCCTATTCTGAGCAGCTTCAGCTTCCAACCTCAGTGAATAAAGTAGAGGAGGTTTTTCTCTGTGTGTTTTGTAAATATGATGAAGATAGAGATGTTCTGATACTGCCAAAAGTCCAAGGTCCCCACCTCCTCTGTCCCCATTTATGTTTGAAATTATTTGCAAAGGGATTATTTGCAAATACAAATAGATCTCAAGACTCCTATGTTAGTCTAATTCATGTTAAACACATTATTTACTATCTTTCCAAACAGGCCAGTTAATACACACAGAGAATGAGAAAGAGCACGTTATTGCTGTTAAAGACCCCACAGTAGAAAAAATTATAATGGCACTAAAGAAAGTATTTAAGAATTCATTAAGATGTAATCAAGTTCTTGCAAACTCATCTGCTATTTGCAATTATAATATAGTTACTGTAACTTGCCTGTTACTGTGAAACAAATCACTTTTATGTTAGCTTTTTTTTGCTGAATTTTGCTTGTTGATAATGTGTTGAAATCACCCAGCTGTTTCTACTCCTTTTAGCAGAAACTTAAGTTCTCTTATTTTGTTATATGTATGAATAATTGTCCTTAAATGTAAGCAGTGCTCATAACTGTGTCCTGTGCCAGTCCCATATTACAATATTTACCACTGGAACTAGACCATGGCTTATGAGTACCTCTCAAAACAAATTATAGAAGTAAACAAAAAAGAAATAACAGTTGGGGGATGATCTTTGGGAAACCCATTATGGTCACTATCTTCTCAAAGCTTCAAGTTACAGATAATTTCAGTTCCAATCTAAGAACACTTGCATAGGTGTCAATGTGACGGCTATTATGCCTTCTTGTTATATTTAAATTCAGGGCTAATTAATTTAACATTTGTCTTTATACTGCTTGCATTTTTGCTTGTGTTGCATGATTTACCATTTTCTTGCCTCTACGCTGACACTGTTTTCTCAGAAAAGGACATGTGAAAAAAAATAGTTTCTGGTACACTTTTTAGAATCCAGCACAGTATTGAAAACAGTAGGTGATAATGATAACAATAATAATTAGCTAAATGAATAAATGAATGAATAAATGAGTGGGAAGTGTAAGACAAAGTGTGTCATATTTAGTAGCCCATGAGAAAGATAATTGTTTTAGGACTTTGGTTAGTGTCTTTTTTCTATCAGTCTTGTTTTCTTTCCTCTGGCGAATAAAGTAAATATACTGATACAACTTTCAGACTTGTTTTATTTGTATAGAGTATCATTCAAGGCCTGACCTCACACTTGTAGCTCATGAGACTTAAGATTAAAAACTACCTGTTAGGTATTATGTTCACTATTTGGCTGATGGGTTTAACTGAAGCCCAAACCTCAGCATCACACAATATATCCATGTAACAAACCTGCACATGTGCACATGTACCCACTGAATCTGTGTATATATATATATATATATATATATATATATATAT
>NW_016844653.1:0-1871 GCF_001698545.2 Rhinopithecus bieti | reverse complement strand
GAATAAAAAAATTCTGTCACCAGATACATTTTTTTTTCTTTTCTTTTTTTCGTTTTCTTCCCAAGATGGAGTCTTGCTGTTTTTGACCAGGCTGGAGTGCAGTGGTGCAATCTGCAACCTCCACCTCCCGGGTTCAAGCAATTCTCCTGCTTCAGCCTCTGGAGTAGCTGGGATTACAGGTGCCCGCCACCACACCTGACTAATTTTTGTATTTTTAGTAGAGATGGGGTTTCACCATGTTGGTCAGGCTGGTATTGAACTCCTGACCTCGTGATCTGCCCTCCTTGGCCTCCCAAAGTGCTGGGATTATAGGTGTGAGTCACCACACCTAGCCCAGATATAAATTTTCTAGGGTTAGCTCCATAGGGCAAATATTTTAGGCCTCTGTTCTTGTTTTCTGGGTTTGCCAACGAAAGCTTAAAAAAGAGAGTCAGTGGAATAATGTCTCATTCCAGTTGCAGGGAAAGAGTAAGCTAAACTTTGATTGATTTGAAAGTGTACATTTTATGTCCAGGAACATATTTGCTTATTTTTCTTTGCATTCACTTATTCATTTATTCATTCAACAGAAAGGTAGTGAGACCCTATTACATGTATACACTAGGGTAGGCTCTTGTCACCAAAGTGAACATGATACATCTCTGCTTAAAATGTTTGCTGTCTTTTAAGAAAAAAAATCATAATAAGCAGATGATTATAGCTTAAATTTTATAATATACATTCTTTGGATTGAGCTTCTAAGGGAAAGAGTTCTGGATTTGGAGAGAGAAAATCTAGATTTGGAAACTGGTTGCAGTTTGTAGGATTAAGTGCTATGTAAACTTTCTGAACTCCTGTGTCCTGACTGATTAACTTTCTAGAATAGCGTGAAAATTAAATGAGGTTAAGTTTGTAAATCACTAGGCATATAGAAGATGAGTAACAATTTTAGCCTTGCTGAGCCCCTCTTTTTCACCCCTTCCTGGGTCTAGCTGGGAGAGAGAATGGAGGAAGAGGTTTAGAAAAGATAAGGAAAGGAAAGGAAAAAAATGTGGCTCTCCTTGGAAACACACACTACACTTATCAATATTATCTGCATTTTTTATGCAGTTAATGGCTATTTATAGTTAAAATTTCCATGGATCTGCAGACAAAGTTTTGAGCATTCAAGAGTTCTGTTGAGTATTGTCATATAATTACACTGTCTACGTTTACATTTGTATTTAAGATGGTATTTGCCCCAGATAAAAGCCAAATACATTGTAAAAGAAGTTATTAATGTAGCCCAGAGAATATCAACGAGAGAATCGTGTGATTATGAGACATACAATAGTATAGGCTCACCAACCACAAAGTACCTGTGCTGAAATTATACTACATATAAATGTTATAATCAATGGTATCATACTAAATCTCTCTGTGTATGTCAATTTATAATACTTCATTAGCAAGCACTGTGGTCGTAAATATGAAATGAATAATTCTTAGTTTCCCAATTCCAGTAATTATTGAATTAAACTCAGTTTAATGTTAATTTGAGTAAGAGAGTTTTCAGAGTTATCAAGTGACTATTAAATTTGGCATTTTAGAGTACGTCTGATGAACTTGATTCATGAAGAGTGCTTATCTGAGTTTTCTGTATTAGTGGACAAAAAATTTGAGTTATTAATGTGTTCTTAGCAATCATATTTGTGTAAATATCTATTTTATGAATTAATACTATTATTAAGTTAAAACAGACCTGAGGCTTTATCTTTTAACTGTAAATCTCTAACTTTGGCAATTTAATTCTAGCAACTCAACTTCCTCCTTTGCAGTAAATAAAATTATAGCTTTATTGGTTTTATAGGAATTTTTAGTGATATTTCAGTTTATTTCTGTTTTAGAGTAGT
>NW_016844652.1:0-1111 GCF_001698545.2 Rhinopithecus bieti | reverse complement strand
CGGTTTTCTCGGAGGATATTTCCTTTGTCACAGTCAGCTGCATAGTGCTAAGAAGTATCCCTTTGCAGATTTCAAGAAAACTGTGTTAGCAAACTGATCAAAGAAGAGAAAAGTAAAACCCTGTGAGTTACATTCACACATCACAATGCAGTTTCTCAGAACGCTTCTTTCCAGTTTTGATCTGAGGATATCTCTCTTTTCACCAGAGCCCTCAATGAGCTAACAAATATCACTTTGCAGAATCTACGACAACAGTGCTAGCAAACTGTTACAAGAAGGGAAGGGTGAAATTCTGTGTGTTGAATTCACACATCAGAAAGTAAGTTCTCAGATAGCTTCTTTCTAGTTATTATCTGAGGATATTTCCTTTTTCACCCTGGGCCTTAATTGGCTCCCAAATATCACTTTGCAGATTCAGCGGAGACAGTGATAACAAACTGTTTCATGAAGACTAACTTGCACCTCTGTGAGCTGAATTAACAGATCACAAAGAAGTTTCTCACAAACCACCTTTTACGTTTTTAATTGAAGATATTTTCTTTATCAGAGTAGGTCTCAATGCGATCCAAACTAGCCCTTCTCAGTTTCCTCAAAGACAGTGTTAACGGACTGTTCTATGAAACGTAAGTGTAACTCTGTGAGATGAATTCACACATCACAAAGAAGTTTCTAAGAAAGCTTCTTTCTAGTTTTTCTCTGAGGATATTTCGTTTGTCACCGTAAGCTTCATTGCGCTAAGAAGTATCGCATTGCAGATTTCCAGAAAACTGTGATAGCAAACTGATCACTGAAGAGAAATGTGTAACTCTGTGAGTTGCATTCACACATCTCAATGCAGTTTCTTACAGTGCTTCCTTCCAGTTTTGATCTGAGGATATTTTCTTTTTCACCATAGTCCACAATGAACTCCCAAATATCACTTTGCAGAATCCACGACAACAGTCTTAGCAAACTGCTACAAGAAGGGAAAGGTGAAAATCTGTGTGATGAATTCACACATCAGAAAGCAATTTCTCTGAAGCTTCTTTCTAGTTATTATCTGAGGATATTTCCTTTTCACCATGGGCCTCAATTGGCTCGGAAATATCACTTTGCAGAATCCACGAAAACA
>NW_016844651.1:0-468 GCF_001698545.2 Rhinopithecus bieti | reverse complement strand
GCATCCCCAAGGGCTGCTGGTTGCCCATTTTGTGGTTATTTCTTGATGATATGCTAAACAAGGGGTAGATTATTCATGCCTCCCCTTTTTAGACCATATAGGGTAACTTCCTGAGGTTGCCATGGCATTTGTAAACTGTCATGGTGCTGGTGGGAGTGTAGCCGTGAGAATGACCAGAGGTCACGCTTGTCGCCATCTTGGTTTTGGTGGGTTTTAGCTGGCTTCTTTACTGCAACTGTTTTATTAGGTTGGTGCAAAAGTAATTGCGGTTTTTGCATGCGCCGGTTCAAACACCTCTAACATTATTATTCCCGGACCAAACTGAGGATCGGGCTGCTATTTCTCATGGCCCAATAACGAGATGCAGATGAACTGGCAAGGAAGAGAGTTTTTATTTCTGTAACTGGCTACAGGGAGAAGGCCTGGAAATTATCACCAGACCAACTCAAAATTATAAAGTTTTCCAAT
>NW_016844650.1:0-3317 GCF_001698545.2 Rhinopithecus bieti | reverse complement strand
TCTCTACTAAAAATACAAGAAAATTAGCTGGACCTGGTGGTGCACGCCTGTAATCCCAGCTACTCAGGAGGCTGAGGCAGGAGAATCACTTGAATCCAAAAGGCGGAGGTTGCAGTGAGCTGAGATCGCGCCACTTCACTCCAGCCTGGGCGACAGAGCGAGACTCCGTCTCAAAGGGAAAAAAAAAAAGCCAGCCTGGGAAACATAGCAAGACCCTGTTTCTACCAAAAAAAAAAAAAAAGAAGAAGACAAAGAAAAAAAATCCAGGCATGGTGGCGCTTGCCTGTGGTCCCAGCTACTCAGGAGGCCAAAGTGGGAGGATCATTTGAGCTCAGGAGTTTGAGGCTGCAGTGGTGCATGACTGCACTCTAGCCTGGGTGACAAAGCAGGACTCTCTCTCTAAAACGAAAAAGAGAAGGCCCAGTGCGGTGGCTCACGCCTGTAATCCCAGCACTTTGGGAGGCTGAGGCAGGTGGATACAAGGTCATGAGTTGAAGACCAGCCCGGCCAAGAAGGTGAAACCCCGTATCTACCTAAAATACAAAAACTGGCCAGGTGTGGTGTCGGGCGCCTGTAATCCCAGCTACTCGGGAGGCTGAGGCAGACAATTGTTTGAACCCAGGAGGTGGAGGTTGCAGTGAGCTGAGATGGCGCCACTGCACTCCAGCCTGGGCGACAGAGTGAGACTCAGTCTAAAAAAAAAAAAAGGAAAAAAGAAAGAAAGAAAAATAGACAAACAGAAACAGTTGTAGGCATGAACCCATTGGGTTTATTTTATTTTATTTTATTTTATTTTAAGAGACACTATCTCACTCTGTCACCCAGGCTGCAATGGTGTGATCATAGCTCACTGCGCAGCCTCGACCTCCTCCAGTTGGTCATTAATTACTTCGTCTCATCTCCTCCTGACACTGACCTCTGTCAGCGGCTCACATCCAACCCTCCGTCTAGACTGAACTCCTATTTCTACATATTCCAGAAGTTTTCATGTCCTTAGACCTCTGTCCACGTGTTCTCTTTGTGGGATATCTTTCCCACCTTCTTCACCTATGAGCTTCTATTCATCCTTCACCGTTTTTGTTTGTTTGTTTGTTTGTTTTTGAGATGAAGTTTCACTCTTGTTGCCCAGGCTGGAATGCAATGGTACAATCTCAGCTCACTGCAACCTCCACCTCCCAGGTTGAAGTGATTCTTCTGTCTCAGTCTCCTAGGTAGCTGGGACTACAGGTGCCCACCACGACACCCAGCTAATTTTTTGTATTTTTAGTAGAGATGGGGTTTTGCCATGTTGGTCAGGCTGGTCTCAAACTCCTGACCTCAGGTGATCCACCTGCCTCAGCCTCCCAAAGTGCTGCGATTACAGGCATGAGCCACAGTACATGGCCTCATCCTTCACAATTTAGCTCCAACTTCACTTCTAGAAGATTTCCTGGATTCTCAGAGACAGGTAGCCCCTCCCTCCTCCGGGCCCCCCCTCCTTTTTTTTTTTTGAGACAGAGTCTTGCTCTGTTGCCCAGGCTGGAGTGCAGTGGCACGATCTCAGCTCACTGCAAGCTCCGCCTCCCGGGTTCATGCCATTCTCCTGCCTCAGCTTCCCGAGTAGCTGGGACTACAGGCTCCCACCACCACACCCGGCTAATTTTTTGTATTTTTTTTTTAGTAGAGACGGGGTTTCACCGTGTTAGACAGGATGGTCTCCATCTGACCTCGTGATGCGCCCGCCTCAGTCTCCCAAAGTGCTGGGATTACATTATTTATTTGTTTATTTATTTTTTATTTTTTTTATTGAGGTAGAGTCTCACTCTGTCACCCAGGCTGGAGTGCAGTGGTACAATCTCGGCCCACTGCACCCTCTGCTTCCCGGTTTCAAGCCATTCTCCTGCCTCAGCCTCCTGAGTAGCTGGGATTACAGGTGCGTGCCACCATGCCCAGCTAATTTTTTGTATTTTTAGTAGAGACAGGATTTCACCATATTTGTCAGGCTGGTCTTGAAATCCTCACCTTAAATGATCTGCTCACCTCGGCCTCCCAAAGTGCTGGGATTACAGACATGAGCCACCGCAACCGGCCCTGTCCTCCTTTTCACCTATCTTCTGTGCATATCTGAGCTCCCCACTGCACCCAAGCTCCTTGAGAGCAAGGATATCCTGTATCTCACCCATCTCAGTATCCCTCCTATGCATAGCATGGTGCCTGCTACACAGTAGGCATCAAAGATGTTTCTTGGCCAGGCACAGGGCTCATGCTTGTAATCCCAGCATTTTGGAAGGCCAACGCAGGAGGATCTTGAACCCGGGAGTTCGAGGCTGCACTGATCCGTGACCGTACCACTGCACTCCAGCTGAGCAATAAAGCAAGACTCTGTCTCTTTATTTTATTTCTTGAGACATGGTCTTGCTCGGTTGCCCAGGTTGGAGTGCAGTAGCACGATCATGGTTCACTATAGCCTCAACCTCTTGGACTCAAGTGATCCTCTTGTTTCATCCTCCCAAGTAGCTGGGACTACAGGATCACACCAACGTGCCTGGCTAATTTTTTAGAAAACCTTTTGTAGAGACGGGTTCTTGATATGTTGCTCAAGCTGGTCTCTAACTCCAGGGTTCAAGCCATTTTCCTGCCTTGGTCTCCCAAAGTGCTGGGTTTATAGACATAAGCCACCATGTCCAGCACTTGTCTCTTAAAAAAAAAAAAGGATATTTGTTGAATCAATGAATAGACAAGTGAAATGTATTAATTGCTTTATCCTAACCACTTCCATAATATACTAGAATCTTATGTCAGATCCCATGACAAAGAAAATTGGTCACAGTTGACTGAGAGTTAAATCAAGTCCTGCCCTATAGTTAGCCAACTGTAGCTTCCCCCCAGCCATGAGAAGAAAATTCACTGCTCATTACCAAATAGACTGCACATTTCCAAGTTATGCGTAATAATATTAAGGCCTCAACACATCCACAGGGACACTTACTGAATAGTCCTGTGTACCCAGCTTTCAGCTAGACACTGACTCCAGAATCAGATGGGGGCCTCACCGCAAGCTGTTCTACAGATAGAGACAGCACAGCTTGATGAGAAACATAGAGATGTTAGGAAACAAAGGCATATCTTAACTGGCTGATAAGAGCTGTGGGTTCTAATCCTGGCTCTGATCCCAGCAGACTGTCTGATCCAGGACAGAGCTCAGGTTCTAGCTGGAAAAAACAAAACCAAACCAAACCTATAAAACCCCTACAGGGACATACCACCATGCCTGGCCAGATTGGACAAGTTTCCTTTTGTTTTTTATTATTCTTTTTAGATGCAGTCTTGCTCTGTCA
>NW_016844649.1:0-1106 GCF_001698545.2 Rhinopithecus bieti | reverse complement strand
ATTTCCTTCAGTATACTATATTTCATCTTGCTCTGTGTGAAAACATGAAATCTTCACTTTAATTTAGTGATAAAATATTACACAGTAGACTGTCTCAAAATATACTGAACTTCATTAGCTTCTTTTAATGAATAAAAATAGATTCAAAGCACAGACAGTGAGAAAGCCAACAGAAAAGCACTCTTCATTTGGCTAATACTTCTTCTGGGTCTTAAAAGCTCTTTGTAACACACTGGCTTCAATCACCACCCAGTGATTGGTGGTGCAGAGTCTCAGACTCTAAACATAATCTCTCAAAATGATCAAAATGTATTCTGAAAATAGCATTAACTCCCAAGTAAATGTAAGGTTCAAAATAGTTCACTCTAGACCAGGATTTATTGACAGCAGCACTATTGACGTTTTAGGCCAGATAATTCTTTGTTGTGGAAGCTGTCCGGCACACTGTGGCATATTTGGTGGTGTCCCTGACGTCTATTCACTAGATGTCATTAGTATCCTCCCAGTTATGACAATCAAAATGTCTCTATACACTGCTAAATGTTTCCTGGGGAGTGGGCAAATTGTCCTGGTTGAGAACCACTGCTCTAGAATAAGAGACTGTAGCTAAATGCAAACATTTTAACTACTTCCGTAAAATATAGATAATTGTATAAAATATTTAATTTACTACCCAATGGCAATGGCAGCCAAATTTTTTTTTTTTTTTTTTTTTTTTTTTGAGACAGAGTCTCGCTCTGTCACCCAGGCTGCAGTGCAGTGGCACAGTCTCAGCTCACTGAAACCTGTCTCCCAGGTTCAAGCGATTCTCTGTCTCAGCCTCCCAAGTAGCTGGGACTACAGGTGTGTGCCACCACACCCAGCTAATTTTTATATTTTTAGTAGAGACAGGATTTTGCCATGCTGGCCAGGCTAGTCTTGAACTCCTGGCCTCAAGTCTTGAACACCTTGGCCTCTCAAAGTGCTGGGATTACAGGCATGAGCCACCACACCCAGCCCAAAGTTGATAATTAACTACAAATTCCATTATTATAGTACTAGACAGCTTTTAGGCTTTAAGACGAGGAAACCCAACTGTTAGATCTTATTTGATTATTTTGATCTTA
>NW_016844648.1:0-3301 GCF_001698545.2 Rhinopithecus bieti | reverse complement strand
TTTCAATTTTTTTTTTTTTGCTTTTTGAAATTAAAATTCAAAATAACATGCTTAAACTTCTATTTACATTCATCAGTTTTGTTACTACCTATTGACTGCCTATAATGGTAGATGAGGATTTAGCTTCACACACTTTCTCATTGGCTACCTTACCAATATATTTTATATCTGTTTTCATTTAAATCAATATTCAATATTTATATTATGACTAAATATTTTTTGTTCTTGATCTAAGTTGTATACTATGATATATTTTCCTTTTCTTTCCAAGTTCTTGTGAGGAGGGCAAGGGAACAATACTTACCTCATTAAACAGATTTTTTGCTTATTTATTTATTTATTTATTTATTTATTTATTTATTGCCAGTTATTCTTCAATGCTTCATGGTCAAGGTATTAGAAAATTATCTCTTCAACTTCATTTTCAGGCTACTTCTCCTTCCCTCCTTTTCCAATCAGGACGGTAGCAGAGCCTACACTTGCAACGTAGCTATCGTTTTGACACTTCATTTTCTACTATTTTGAGAAATCTTTTAACTTTCTTCTGTTATGTTGATCCCATTTCTTGGATCCTCAATCTTTCTCTTTTTTGGCTTACTTTTGTGAAGCACATCCTCCTCCATTTTCCTAAGTGAGGGCTCACGGGAAGTAAAACTTGAACTTTTCCATGTTTTGTATTAATTGACAGTTTGGATGAGTGTAGAATTCTAGGTTGAAACATCACTTTCCCTCAGGACTTTGAATGCATTGCTTCATTACCTTACAGTCTTCATTCATGTTGTCAAGAAGCTTGATGCCATTCTTATTCCCCATTTATTGGTTCATTAAAATTATGTTTATTGAGGTACATTTTTCATAAAGTATGCTGATATTAAAGGTAGAACTTGAGGGATTTTTACATAAGGACAGAGTCATCCGCTGAGATTAGGTTACACAGAATATTTCTAGTGCATAAAAAGATTTCCTGTGTTCCTTTAGAGTTAATCATTCTTAGCCCCTAAACCTAACTGCTACTCTGACTTCTCTCAGCATTACTTTTGCCTGCTCTTGAACATCATATAAATGGAGTTATAGAGTACAGATATTTTACTGATTATTGATATAATTCTTAGTAGATGACATTAGAGGTAGGAAAATGGCTAACAACCTGAGATCCACAATGATCTATTCTTCTGTGTCATTCATGCTCACTGTCACAATGTTTTTAACGTCACTTTATTCTCAGTCTTTAAGCTATTTTTGTCTTCTTCATTAATAAGATTTATATAATAAACTAGGTATGAGTAATATGCACTAGAGACTTGATTAGCATATCAATATAAAGTAATTTGTTTGTCTGACCAGTGAATACTGAATCCTGTTACGGATATGAGAAAATCTTTTTTTTTTTTTGCCTTTTCCAGTATGATACAAATTGAAATAAATTTCAAGTTGCTTGATCCTTGGCCACTGTTTTCTCGAGAGACCCATTGTCTTAATTAATATAACTTAAAATTTTATATAAATGTAATTTATTTATATAAACAATTCTGTATACCTGTGACAGAAAAGAAAATTTCAAAATTATTTTAAAATCCAAAGGGAGCTGGAATTCACCCTTGTAATTTGTATTTTATTATAAATGTTTGATACATTTAATTGTGTGGTTGCAAGTATGAAATAGATCATTTATTAGAGCTGAAGTATTGTCCAGAAAATGTGAAGAAGGAGGAGAGGGAGGAGAATGTTTTCAGTTTAATAAAGTTGACATCTGTACACTAAATAGAAGTGCTGTTATTGTCAGAGATTTTTTTTTCCCATGCAGGAAATTGATGCCAAGTTCTTTAGCTTTACTATACTCACACCGATGGTTCTAATTGAAGAATGAATCACGGTTGCAGTGCTCCTATTGGAAATATAAACTAAATAGATCTTCGGAGTAAAAGCTGAGCCAAAACAGTAAACCACTGATGTGGAATGTTTGGCCATGTGGCTTTATTTTGTTTGCATAACTGAGCAAAGTTCGAATATCTCACAATTATTTGCTCTGGTTATTTTTTCATATTTGTAATATATATTAGTGTAATCTTGGCTATACTGGATTATTTTAGTCTAGGATGAGGCAGTTTACAGGCATTTTCCAACTTTATTGAAAGATAACTCATATGCAATAAACTGCACATATTTAAATTGCACAATTTGATGAGTCTGGACATTTGTAGACACCTATAAATAAACACCCAACAGGATAACAAATATTTCCATCACCCAAAATGTTTTCACATGCCTTTTGCAATCTATCCCTTCCTGCACCCCTATCTCTGCGAAATGACTGGTTAGCTTGCATTTTTTAGAATTTTATAAATGGAACCATATATGCAGATTTTGTCTTTTCCACTCAGCATAATTATTTTGAGATTCATTCATTTGTTGTGTGTATCAATATTTCATTCCTTTTTTAGCTGGGTAGTATTCCATTGTTTAGACATATCATATTTTTTCTTTTACTTTTGTGGACATTCGTTTTTTATCTAGTTTTGGCTATTAAAATAAAGCTGCTATGAACATTCATGTACCAGTCATTGTGTGTGGCCATATGTTTTCGTTTCTTTCAGTAAATATCCGGGAAAGGAATGGTTGGGCCATATGGTAGGTATATGTTTAACTTTTAAAAAATTGGCAAGCTATTTTGCAAAGTGGTTGTACCATCTTATATTCCCACCAGCAGAGTAAGGGAGTTGCAGTCACTCCACATGTTTGTCCTTTGCATTGTCAGTCTTTTAGTTTTAGGCATGTAATGGGGTATTGATATTGAAGCTCTTTTCATGTGTTTATTGGCCATTCCTACATTTTCTCTGGGTAAGTTTTTTTTTCCCAAATCTTTTGCTTATTTAAAATTGAGCTATTTGACTTATTATTGAATACAGGCATTTTTTATATGCAGTGTTTTAAATAGAGTCCTTTGTTTGAAGAATGTTTGGTAAATGTTTTCTCAAAACTGCAAGTTTGCTTTTGTATCTTGATGGTGTCATTCAAAGATCAAGAGCTTTTAATTCTGATGAGGTTTTAATTTTTTCAAAACTTTGTACAAATTGTGGATTTTGTGACCTAAGAAATATTTGCCTCACTCAAGGTCACAACAATCTTATCTTATGTTTCTTCTATAAGTTTCACACTATTAGGTTTAAGATTTAAGTCTATGATCTATTTTAATTCATTTTATGCATTGTGGGAGATAAAGTTTAATGTTCACTGTTTAAAATACATAGATTATCCAGTTGTTACAACACCATTTAATAAAGAGTCTTCTCATTGCCTTGAC
>NW_016844646.1:0-428 GCF_001698545.2 Rhinopithecus bieti | reverse complement strand
CACCTCCACCTCCATCACCTCCACCTCCAGCACCTCCTCCTCCATCACCTCCACCTCCATCACCTTTACCTCCACAACCTCCACCTCCATCACCTCAACCTCCAGCACCTCCTCGTCCATCACCTCTTCTTCCACCACCTCCACCTCCAGCACCTCCACCTCCAGCACCTCCTCCTCCATCACCTCTACCTCCACCTCCATCACCTCCACCTCCAGCACCTCCTCCTCCAGTACCTCTTCTTCCACCCCCTCCACCTCTACAACCTCCACCTCCACCTCCATCACCTCCACCTCCACCTCCGTTACCTCCACCTCCAGCACCTCCTCCTCCATCACCTCCACCTCCACCTCCATCACCTCCACCTCCAGCACCTCCTCCTCCATCACCTCCACCTCCATCACCTCCACCTCCATTACCTCCACCTCCA
>NW_016844645.1:0-227 GCF_001698545.2 Rhinopithecus bieti | reverse complement strand
GACGGAGTCTCGCTCTGTCACCCAGGCTGGAGTGCAGAGACGCGATCTCTGCTCACTGCAACCTCTGTCTCCTGGGTTCAAGCGATTCTCCTGCCTTAGCCTCCTGAGTAGCTGGGATTACAGGAGCATGCCACTATACCCAGCTAATTTTTGTAGTTTTAGTAGAGACGGGGTTTCACCATGTTGGCCAGGCTGGTCTCGAACTCCTGACCTCATGATCCGGCCTG
>NW_016844644.1:0-777 GCF_001698545.2 Rhinopithecus bieti | reverse complement strand
TATTGAAGAAACATAATTCAAAATAATAAGAGCCATCTATGGCAGACCCACAGCCAGCATCATACTGCATGGGCAAAAGCTGGAAGCATTCTCCTTGAAAACCTGAAAAACACAAGGATGCTCTCTCTCACTATTCCTATTCAACACAGTATTCTAAGTCTTAGCCAGAACAATCAGGGAAGGGAATGAAATAAATGGGATCCAAATAAGAAGAGAGGAAGTCAAATTATCCCTGTTTGCAGATGACATCATTGTGTATCCAGAAAACCCCATAGTCTCAGCCAAAAGCTCCTTCACCTGATGAAAAAAATTCAGCAGAGTTTTAGGATACAAAATCATCACACAAAAGTCACTAGCATTCCTATACACCAACAACCGTCAAGCAGCAAGCCAAAACAGGAATGTAATACCATTCACAGTTGCTACAAAAAGAATAAAATATCAAGGAATACAGCTAACTCAAAGAAGGAAATAAAAGACACTGGGGACTACCTGAGGGTGGAGAGCGGGTGGAGGAAGGGAATCACAAAAAATAATTATTGGATACTAGGCTTAGTACCTTGATGACAATATAATCTATACAACAACTCCTGTGACATGAGTTTGCCAAAATAACAAAATTGTGCATGTACCCCTGAACCTAAAATAAAAGTTTAAAAAAATAAACAAATACAAAGAAAAAATAAGAATATGCCACAGAAAAATGGTCAAAGCATATAAAGAGAAATTCATCCAAAAAATACAAATACAAAATTACTTAGCTTCATAATCATAAAA
>NW_016844643.1:0-1110 GCF_001698545.2 Rhinopithecus bieti | reverse complement strand
CCTGGGAGGCGGAGGTTGCAGTGAGCTGAGATCACACCACTGCACTCTGACCTGGCGACAGAGTGAGACCCTGTCTCAAAAAACAACAACAACAAAAAAAAAAAAAAAAAAAAAAGAAAAAAAAGAAAGAAAAAAGAAAAGAAAAAAAAAGAAAGAAAAAGTACTTCCAAGACCTCTGGTCACCAAGGTTGTCCATGTGAGAGGATGGCAAAACTAAGAAAGGACTACAGCCAGGGGTACGGAGTGAAGGAGTTGTTTCATTCTGTGACTCAGTCCACCAGCTTCCTGAGGAAACTTCACTCAAGTGGATTGTGAGAGTAACTCATTTAGGGGCAGCATTTTTGCTTTTGAATGCCAGAGTAGAAGAGCAAGTTTCGGCTGATGCAGGACCTATAGTCCACTATGAAACAATCACCAATGACTGCACATGATCCAGACACATAGAGGTAATTCCCTAGGGAACAGCCAGCCCGGTGGACTGAGTAAAGCCACTGAAAGGTCTGTTTACCCTGAGAAGGGAAACCACCTGACTCCATTTTGGTGCTAAGTGGAGCCCTGCAGATGAAGCAGCTTAAATGCTTTGTATACAAGCCATGTGGGACTGGCTTTATGATGACTGAAATATTCACTCACTGAATATGCCTGTTACCCAGGTCATGGTAAATGCTGGGGTTAAGGGGGCTCCTTTTGCATGGGTGTCCCATGTGACATTACTTCTGCAGAATCAGAGGACAATCCACAAATCCTTATCAGATCACCTGTCTCAGCTTCCCTGTATAGGTCTTGCTGATACCAAGGACAGTAAAGTGATTTAATGGCCAGGTGCGGTGGCTCACACCTGTAATCCCAGCACTTTGGGAGGCTGAGGTGGGAGTTCAAGATCAGCCTGGGCAACACGGTGAAACCCTGTCTGTACCAAAAAAAAAAAAAACCCACAAAAAATTAGCCGGACTTGGGGTGCTGAGGTGAGAAGAAGGGAAGAGAAGGAAAGGGGAGGGGAGGGGAGGAAGAAGGAAGGAAGGAAGGAAGGAAGGAAGGAGGAAGGGAGGGAGGGAAGGAGAGAGAGAGAAAGAAGGAAGGAAGGAAGGAAGAAAGGAAGGAAGGAAGGAA
>NW_016844642.1:0-935 GCF_001698545.2 Rhinopithecus bieti | reverse complement strand
ATAGAATTACAATTTAAAAAATAAGGTAACACACCAAAACCACTGATTTATTTACTTGTACATCTTAAGTGGGCTCACCATATGGTATGTGAATTACATCCCGATTAAGCTGTTTTACTTTATTTATTTTTTTTGAGACTGAGTCTTGCTCTGTTGCTCAGGCTGGAGTGCAGTGGCGCAATCTCAGCTCACTGCAACCTCCACCTCCCGCGTTCAATTGATTCTCCTGCCTTAGCCTCTCAAGTAGCTGGGATTACAGACATGCACCACCATGCCCAGCTAATTTTTGTATTTTTAGTAGAGACGGGGTTTCACCATGTTGGCCAGGCTGGTCTCGAATTGACCTCAAGTGATCCAGCCGCCTCTGCCTCCCAGAATGCTGGGATTACAGGCATCAGCCACCACACCCAGCCGATGAAGCTGTTTTAAAATGATATAGTGGTTGCCTGCTTTCTTCATTGGGCCAAGTTGGTCTTACCCTTGTAGCAGGTGACCTGGGTGTGATGAAAAGTGATCCAGACACCCAGTCCCAAGCTCATGCCAAGGTTCTGGAAAGAGATTCAAAACACAGGCCCTCAAGGCACAGTCCAAGCTCAGAGTGGGAGGGAGGTTGAACTTTGACCAATTACTGCTTTGTACCACTGGGCTCTAGAGCCTCAGGCACAGCTTAATTTTTATAAAGTAATTGATATTAAGATGGAATTACATGGGCCCTGGGTTCATGGCAGCTCCTCTTAGGAGATAGTGAAGTATTTGCTAACGATCTTTAGAAGGGTAGATTGGGGCCAGGTGTGGTGGGTCACGCCTGTAATCCTAGCATTTTTGGGAGGCCGAGGCAGGAGAATTGCTTGAACTTGGGAGGTGGAGGTTGCAATGAGCTGAGATCACACCACTGCACTGCAGCCTGGCGACAGAGTGAGACTCCATCTCAATTA
>NW_016844641.1:0-779 GCF_001698545.2 Rhinopithecus bieti | reverse complement strand
TATGAGGATGCAAAGGCATAAGAATGACACAATGGACTTTGGGGACTTGGGGAAAAGGGTGGGGATGGGTAAGGGATAAAAGACTGCACAGTGAGTACAGTGTACACTGCTCAGATGATGAGTGCACCAAAAAAGATGTCAGAAATCACCACTAAAGAACTTATTCATGTAGCCAAATACCACCTGTTCCCCCAAACCTATGAAAATAAAAAATAAAGAAAAAAAAGCACAATGCCCCCACGAATGCTGGCCATGCAATACAATAATAAATATATGTTAGCTAATGTCAGTTGTTCAATTTCTCCAGGTAAAATAATACTTTTCAAAACAATACACAAATTTCCCAGAACCTAATTTCCCACCATTGGCCATTACTGGGGTTCCCCATAGGACTCTCTCCACACACTCCCACATTCTTCTTAGGCTGGTGTTGATATGAATAGGATGTGGCTCTCCATGACTTTTGTTTTTCTCTTTCTAGTGGGGCTTAAATGGTACAATCTTTTATGATTTACATTGCATTTTTCAAGTACAAAGTGAAGCTTGTTCTAGTTAATAAGTCCTGTTTGAATAGTAAGACTTCTGCATACAAAGTACATGTTCTACTCTCATCTGAAACCAAGTTCTCAGAGGAGTTAATCTGTAGCTAATTCAACAATTGCAGAGTCACTAGCTTTGTACACCAAATACTGTCACCTGGGAGACCAGGGGCCAGAAACAGCAGGCTCCAGTCTCCCCTTAAAGCTACATTTTTAAAAAAAAGGAAGGAAGGAAAGGAG
>NW_016844640.1:0-1794 GCF_001698545.2 Rhinopithecus bieti | reverse complement strand
AAACCTCACTCTGTCAAACAAATTGATTTCCCTTTTTCATTGTTAACTTTATGTTCCAACAATGAGGAATTATTTATTTCTATATTTCCCTACCAATGCAGTCCCGAATAAGGCTATAAGCATTAGAGTTGGGCATCCTCGGTTTTAAATGTCAGCCGCACCATTAACTATTTGACTTTGGGTGAATTACTTGATCTTTCAAATTTTTTGTTTCCCCACCAGGAATTGAAGCTAAAATTCTTACTTTGCAAGATTGTCATGAGAATGAAGAGAAAATATACATGAAAACTCTTAGTACAATATATGGAACTTAGGTGTACAAGACATCTTGATGGCAATCTATGTCATGTGTAATTGGTATTAGTAAGGAACAGGTTTTGTTTTATATTTCACTCTTTTTTTTTTCTTTGAGACAGTGTCTCACTCTGTTACCCAGGCTGGAGTTCAGTGGTGTGATCCTGGCTCACTACAGCATTTGCCTCCAGGGTTCAAGCAAATCTCCTAATTGAGCCTCTTGAGTAGCCGGGATTACAGGCACCCACCACCACGCTCAGCTAATTTTTGTATTTTTACTAGAGACGGGGTTTCACCATGTTGGTCAGGCTGGTGTCGACCTCCTGCCCTGAAATGATTCATCTGCCTAGGCCTTCCAAATTGCTGGGATTACAGGCATGAGCCACCATGCCAGGCTTATATTGCATTCTTTTTATGTGCTTCTAATACTTCATTTCATTTATCTGTAGTTACTTTTGCAGTTTGGATAAGAGAATGGTGAAAGAACATGAAATAACCTCCTCCCCTTGATATCCTTATCTCCATTCAGCCTACCAATTCAGTCTGAAAAGCTACATGAGAAAAAGATGTTAGGAGGGATGTTTAGCTGTGGCTCAAAATGAAATAGAAACATGAGAGCAAAGTGTAAGCATTTAAAATAATTTGTATGAGCTGGCTCCCAGCACATGCAGGCTCTTCATCCCTATGCATACAAACTGAATTATCAATATCTAATAATAGATGCTGATTCATGGACACATTTCATCTTAGTCATATATAAATAAGCCCTGGGTGAGACAACTATTTCCATGAGAACTGTAACTTTCTCTCATCTAAATTTCTGAACTTTCTACCATTTCTCTTCCTAATCATTTCTTGATTTGACTCAGTTTATAAATGTGATATTTAACACTCAAATTGAACTTAGTGACCAAAGACAGAGACTTGGCATGAATTAGTTTTAAAATAAGAAAGAGAGGGGGAGAGAGAGAGAGATGAAAGAAGAAAAGGAAGGGGGGGAAAGGAAGGGAAGAAGAAAGGAAAGTCACAAAGTCACTTAAAAAAGTAAGTCATAAAGCTGTAGAAAGAAACCAATTAACGAGAGCTCCCCACACAGTAACTTCAAGCCCAAGCTCAAAGTTGTCTTGAACCAGCAAAATGGTAGTAATTATTTTAATGAGAACTCAGATTGTTTTCAGTGTTCCAGGACTGGGTTCTGCCCTTTTTCTGTTTCCTCTCTGGCCCTGAATCTGTTGCTAATAGATATGCTGAAAACTGGATTTGCTGATAATTATGAAACAAAGTGCTGCTACTGTAGAGAAAAGAGAACTAGTCTGGGAGCTAAAAGACCCAAGATTTAGTCTACGCTCTTGCACTCATTTCCTGGAATGTGACACAAATTATTAGTCCTTCCTGGACCTCCATTTCCTTTTCTGCCAAATAAGGGACTTTCTAATTCTGCCATGCAGTGCCTGAAAAACAGAATATCAGACTTTTTTTAGCAAACTCCAGGCACTCTGA
>NW_016844639.1:0-210 GCF_001698545.2 Rhinopithecus bieti | reverse complement strand
CGCTAAAGGCCAGGCAGGGGCAGCAGCAGAAGCCTGTGGGCTGCAGGAAGGAGACCCCCACGGGAGAGCCCTGGGGTCGTGTGAGCCCTGGGCAGGTCCACTCGGTCTTGTGAGGCCTCTGCCTCCTTGCCAGCACCCAGGGTGGGATTCGCCAGGGCCGCTGCCCACATGCCAAGGCCTGGTGACCCCCGCAGCCGTTGGTTGGTAACT
>NW_016844638.1:0-719 GCF_001698545.2 Rhinopithecus bieti | reverse complement strand
CTCTGTGGCCCAGGCTGGAGTGTAGTGGCGTGATCTTGGCTCACTGCAAGCTCTGCCGGGTTCACGCCATTCTCCTGCCTCAGCCTCCAGAGTAGCTGGGACTACAGGTGCCCGCCACCACACCCAGCTAATTTTTTTTGTATTTTTAGTAGAGACGGGGTTTCACCGTGTTAGCCAGGATGGTCTCAATCTCCTGACCTTGTGATCCGCCCGCCTCGGCCTCGCAAAATGCTGGGATTACAGGTGTGAGCCACCGCGCCGGGGCCTTTTTTTTTTTTTTTAAACAATGAACATCTATAACTTGTTTTTTTTGTTTTGTTTTGTTTGTTTGTTTGCTTTTCCTTGAGATTGAGCATCACTCTGTCGCTCAGGCTGGAGTGCAGTGGTGCAATCTTGGCTCACTACAACCTCGTCTCAGCCTCCAGTACAGCTGGAATTGCAGGCGCAGCACCACCGCACCCAGCTAATTTTTGTTTTGTTTTGTTTTGTTTTTTGAGACATTCAGTGCTTTTCTCTGTCAGATATCATTATCTGACAGTATGTTAAATATTTATTTGTTTATTGACCATCTCCCCACTACAAAGCAGACTCCAGAGGTCTGGGATGTTTTCTTTCTCGTCACAGCATCCCCAGTGTCTAAAACAATGCCTGGCGTAGTAGGTATTCAATAAATTTTTTTAAGTTCTGCTTGTTTAAGTATTATTATTATTATTATTATT
>NW_016844637.1:0-1110 GCF_001698545.2 Rhinopithecus bieti | reverse complement strand
TTAATACCTCATATATTTTCTTTAAAAAACATTTTTTTTTAAATAGAGACAGGGTCTCACCGTGTTGCCAAGGCTGGTCTCGAACTCCTGGGCTCAAGTGATCCTCCTGCCTTGGCCTCCCAAAGTGCTAGGATTACAGGTATGAACCAGCCTGCCTGGCTCCCACATTTTTCTTAATTTTTAATTGACACATTATAATAATTGTACATATTATGGGATACAATGTGATATTCTGATATATGTATACAATGTGTAATGATCAAATCAGGGTAATGAACATATCCATCACCTCAAATATTTATCATTTGCATATGATAACACTCAAAATCCTTTCTTCTAGCTATTTTGAAATATACATTATTGTTAACAATAATCATCCTACTGTGTCATAGAACATCAGAACTTATTCCTCCTAATTGTAACTTTGTACCTATTGACCAAACTCTGCCATCCCTCCTTCCCCCTCCCCAGGCGATAGTAACCACTGTTCTATCCTCTACTTCTATAAAATCAACTTTGTTTACATTCAACATATGAATGAGATTATGGGGTATTTCCCTTCCTGCATCTGGCTAATTTCACTTAACATAATGTCCTTTAGGTTCATCCATGTTACAAATGATGGGATTTCATTTTTTATGGTTGAATAATTTTCCATTGTGTATATGTATATGTATGTGCATGTGTATGTATATATGTGCATATACATGTATATGTATATAGACACATATATACACACATATATAAAATATATATATATGAACTGGGATTGCTGTATCTTATGGTAGTTCTATTTTTAATTTTCTGAGGAACATTCCATACTGTGTTCCATAATGGCTGTAGTAATTTACATTTCCACCAGCAGTATGTAAGGGTTCCCTTTTCTCCACATCCTCGCCAACCCTTACCTTTTGTCTTTTTGATAATAGCCATTCTAACTAAAGTGAGGTGATATCTCCCTCACATCACCTCACTTTGATTTGCGTTTTCCTGATTAGTGATGTTCAGCATGTTTTCATATACCTGTTGACCATTCCGTATGCCTTCTTTTCAGAAATGTCTATACAGGTATTTTGCCCATTTACAAATCAGATTGAGGCTGGGTACAGT
>NW_016844636.1:0-1788 GCF_001698545.2 Rhinopithecus bieti | reverse complement strand
CACAATGGTTGAACTAATTTACACTCCCATCAACAGTGTAAAAGCCTTCCTTTTCTCCCCAACCTCACCAACATCTGTTGTATTTTGACTTTTCAATAGTAGCCATTCTGACTGATAGGAGATGTTATCTCATTGTGATTTTGATTTGCATTTGTGTAATGACCAGTGATGATGAGCTTTTTTTCATATGTTTGTTGGCCACATGAATGTCTTATTTGAGAAGTGTTTGTTCATGTCCTTTGCCCACTTTTAATGGGGTTGTTCATTTTTTTTCTTGTAAATTTGCTTAAGTTTCTTGTAGATTCTGGATAGTAGACCTTTGTCAGATGGATAGATTGCAAAATTTTCTCCCATTCTGTAGGTTGTCTGTTCACTCTGATCATAGTTTCTTTTGCTGTGCAGAAGCTCTTAAGTTTAATTAGATCCCATTTGTCTATTTTGCTTTTGTTGCAATTGCTTTTGGTATCTTCATCATGAAATATTTGCCTATGCCTCTGTCCCAAATGATATTGCCTGGATTTTCTTCTAGAGTTTTATAGTTTTGGGTTTTACATTTAAGCCTTTAATCCATCTTGAGTTGATTTTGTAAATGGTATAAGGAAGGGGTCCAGTTTCAATTTTCTACATATGGCTATCCAGTCCTCCCAGCATCATTTGTTAAATAGGTAATCCTTTCCCCATTGCTTGTTTTCATCAGGTTTGTAGAAAATCAGATGATTGTAGGTGTGTGGTCTTATTTTGGGTTCTCTATTCTGTTCCATTGGTCTTTGTGTGTGTTCTTGCACCAGTACTATGCTTTGAGTTACTCCAGCCTTGTAATATAGTTTGAAGTCAGGTAGTGTGATGCCTCCAACTTTGTTCTTTTGCTTAGTATTGTGCAAAGACAAGGTCTTTAAAATGCAAATAAATCTGGTTTTATAGATTGAGATAAGAAAATAGAAGGTTAGGAAATAAAATTGTAGCTGACATACAAAAGGTAGTCCTTGGAATTTGATGAAAATGTACTGTACTTTTTTCAATGCAGATGCAATTGATTATGACAAGTTTTATGCATCGGTACAGAAGCTCTTTGGTCCAGATGTGAAGGATCAAGATGTGAAACGCTTTTACAGGAAACTGTGCAACAACACGGACACATCTGCAGACTGGTGTGAGGTAGATTCATTTCATGTTCATAATATGAAATTTAGGTATTATTTTCTAACTTTGGAATAAATAATTAAAACAAAGTGTTACTCCCATAGGGGTTGAACCACAATGTGCATGTGCCATGTTTCAATAAATGAAAGTGGGTAAAGTAGGTAACGATTTAGCTGTATTATTAATAAACAACTCTTAAATCCTTTCAGACCAAGCTGCCAGTTGGAAGAGCTATACATGCCTCTAACAACAACCAGGATTTTAATGGTCTTCATTTCCCTTTATAGGAGATATTTCTTTTCAATGGGTTCAACGTACACAAATTTTCAGTGTATCCGAGTTATTAAGAGAAGAGGCTACAATTCACTACCTGTTATATTCCCTGAGTTGTTTTCTGATCACCATGGTATTTATTGTTAAAAAATTACATATATCCATACTGAGAAATTAAATAATTTTTATAGATTATCTGGTTCCTTAAAAAAAAGAAGGAAATAGTAGACAAAAGAAAAAGCAAGAATCTAAGGGATCTGAATACCACATTTTATAAGCTGATGGATATGTGGAAGGAGAATTTAAATCCAAGACGCAGGAAAAATACATCTCTCTCAAATATATATGGAGCTATCTCAAAATTGACCACATTAG